>NC_041382.1:418515037-418580208 GCF_002162155.2 Triticum dicoccoides
CGCCCTCCCCGCCACGCCGATACGTCGACGCCACGGTTCGGCGATCCTCTCGCTCCCACAGTACGCTCTCATAGACTGCCGTCCTCTAGCCGCGCCGCCACCTCTGGCTACGTTCTTGTGGAGGCGCACGGCGGTTAGCGCCGCCACCGCTGGCGACGTTCGTGTGGAGACGCACGGCGGTCAGCTTCTCCCACGGTACGTGCATTCTAGACTGAGGCCCCGCTCATGTCGGTGTAGCGGTGAATGTTAGCTGATAGACGTTGTTAATCTCACTGTTTGCCGAAGTAGTTTACTGTCAATATGCTCTGCTTAAGAAGCTTCCTTGCCCTGTTCTGCACTCAATCTTCTTAGATGAGATGGCATGCCAAGGCCGATTAGTTGCTAAAATATCCTTCCATATATTTATTGTGACGTAGATTGCCATGGTCTAGTAGCCAATCTGTTAGGTGAAATAGCTCTACACCGTTTTATACTCGATCTTTGTTGCTGCGATGGCCTTCGATAGTTCGATGGCTGTATGCTCAGCCTCATTGACTGCTGAAACAGCCTGCCATAATTTGGCACTCAAATCTGTTTGCTGAATTAGCTTTACATATATTTCGTTACTAAGATCTGCTCGTCCAAATATCTTGCCATAGCTTTAGACATCGACCTAGGTATTTTTTTCTGGACTTCATAAAAAAGCATATATGTTTTTCCTGTAATATCTAGTAGAAGAACTAATTTGTATTTCTAGAAAATGGACAAGACTTGGATAACTTCTGCTCGAAGATTCTCCGCTGCATATGTCGAGGGGGTTGAAAACTTCATGAACTTTATCAGAGCTGAGTACGGTGGTCCGAAATCAGATGTGCTCTGCCCGTGTAGCAGTTGTATGACTTCAGTTACAAGATCCTAGTCAACTGTGCAAAATCATCTACACTTGTATGGGATGTCGGTCACATATACTAGGTGGGTTCATCATGGTGAAGCTGTGAACGTCAATGCTATTGACTACGTGGAAGCAGCAGATCACCATCTTGATCTGCCTGATGCTCAGGTGGAAGAGGAGGAGGAGGTGGTGGTGGCGGAGCCAGTGAGTTTGACCAACATTGAAACAATGCTACGAAATGCTCATGCATTCCGTGAACTTTCACCTGCAAAAAAACGGTGGGCCCGCATGTTGGAACAATGCAATGTTGTTGTCACCCCAGGAAATAAGCTGTCAGTATTCTCAGCTATGGTCACCTTTCTTCAGGTGAAGACATCTGAGCGGATGACCAACAAATCATTCGATGCGATGTTGGTTGCTTTCCGCAAATCTTTCCTAGATGCGTCTCAGCTGCCACACACCTACAGGAAAATGAAGAATTTCCTTCGTGCAGTTGGAATTGGATATGATATGATCCATGTTTGTAAGAATAATTGTGTTCTATTCCGGAAGGATTATGCCAACTTAAGTGAATGCTCGAAATGCAAATCATCAAGATGGAAAGATGGCGATGCTGTGAAGAGGATTCCTCGTAATGTTCTAAGACATTTTCGAATTACACCAAGATTGTAGAGGTTGTTTCATGATGCTGAAACAAGAGAGGATGTACTGTGGCATTCTAGGAACCAGGAGTACAGAGATCAGAATGTAATGAGCCATCCATCTCATGGTAGCGAGTGGAAAATCTTCAATGATAAACACAAATAGTTTGCTGCTGACCCGAGAAACATTAGACTTGGCATAGCTTCAGATGGATTTAACCCATTTGGCCACCAGAGCGCCACATATAGCATGTGGCCAGTCCTTGTTATCCCTTACAACATGCCTCCAAATGTCTGCACCAAAGAATCAAACTACATGATGGCCTTGCTCATCCCAGGTCCAAAAAGTCCTGGAAAGGATTTTGATTTGTTCATGGGGCCTCTTGTGGAGGAACTTCAATAGCTATGGAAGGGTGTTCTCACTCGAGACCTATATAGCAGCCCACCACCTGATTTATTTCTGCATGCTTTTATAATTTGGTGCATCCATGATTATCCGGCTTTGGGCACTATGTCAGGGCGAATGACACATGGTTACAATGCATGTGTTCGTTGTGATAGGAATCCGCTGTCATACGCAATACTTAGCAAGATCTGTTACATTGGACACCGCCATTTCCTTGCCAAGGACAAGCCGCATCCTAGAAAATACCGAAGACATGTGTTTAATGCAAAGCATGAAAACCGTGATGCGCCAAAGAGGCTCGCCGCCGATGAGTTGCAAGTGGAATTAGAGAAGGTCAGGCATATTACACCAGGAAACCATCCTGGTAATGGTAGCGGGAAAAGGAAGCGTGGCAGGGTAGAAGAAAGATTATTGTTTACCCACAGGTCCACTTTGTGGGACTTGGAGTATTGGAAAGATTTGGATCTGCGGCATAATCTTGATGTGATGCACATCGAGAAAATATATGTGACAACATTATCGGCACACTTCTTAATATTGAAGGCAAGACGAAAGATACCTTAAAATCTTGGATTGATTTGACACACCTAGGTATCAGAAAGGATTTGCAGGTGCAAGATGAAGGTAAACCACGGGATATGGCACCAGCCGTGCACGTCTTGGACAAGGTAAAAAGAAAAGAATTCGTCGAGGTCCTGTCACGTGTGAGATTCCCACATGGATTTGCTTCCAACCCTGAAAGGAGAGTCCACAAATGGAAACAAGGTACAAGGGTTGAAAACTCATGACTGCCACGTCCTACTTCAAAGGGTTTTACCTGTTATCCTTAGAGGATTGGGCCGCCCTGACTTATACAGAGCAGTTGCAGAGTTGGGACAATTCTTCAGGGAACTCTGCAGTAGGAATATCAGGATAGATGCTTTGGAGCGTCTTAGAGACAAGATACCAACTATCCTATGCGACCTTGAGAAGATATATCCTCCAGCCTTCTTTGATGTGATGGTGCATTCGGCTGTTCATCTACCTGATGAGGCACTACTTAGAGGTCCAGTACAGTATGGCTGGATGTACCCTATTGAAAGGAGACTAGGCACTTTCAAGGGCTATGTTAGGAACATAGCTAGACCCGAGGGTTCCATTGCAGAGGCCCAGATTTCTAAGAAGCGTTGACATTCTGCTCAAAATGCATTGAAACAACTGATCAGCTTAGCAAAGAGGTGGGTGAAGACAATCCCGGGCTCAATGTTTTCGATTATTCTGTTCGAGTTAAAGGGAAGTTTCGACAAGAGGACAAACCTAAAGATTTGGACAAAATGGTTTGGTATGTGTTGAATAACTGTCCTGAGATACTACCTTATATCAAGTAAGTGCAGTACTGCAGCTTATACATCGTAATCTACTAAACTTGCAGCACATTCTTATATATTTAGATGTTTGACGTGATCACTATGTTGTGCAGCATCTACAAAGAGGAGTTACTGCCGCAAAATCCAAGAAACATTGACAAACTGGTTATGGCAGGATTTGTGAAATGGTTCAAGAACCATGTAAGCTTTTGAAGTGCACTATCAGTTTTTTAATATATTGAGTACATAAGATGATCAGCTTGTCTATTTTCTAACCATAGGTTAAGAAGATGCGGGAGGATGGGCAGGCAGTTGATGATGCCCTTTACTCACTAGCAATGGGTCCTGATACTCGGGTAAGACATTATGAATCTTGCATTGTTGGAGATGTGCACTAAAACACCCTTGCACGAGACGAAGGCAGGAAGACACAAAACAGTGCCATCATGAGCACGGATACGTATGACAAAGAGACAACTGAAATGAATGCTAACATAAGAGACATTGTTCAGTTGCAGTATATCTCCAGTTTCGAGGATCATTGGTGTGGTTCTGTTGTGCTGTCGTTGGTATAACCTGTTTTCCAGGATCGCAAAACCCAGAGCTGATGATTATTTCAAACCCATCAATGTCAAGGCGGCGTACCAGACCAACGAGCCTTTTATTTTGGCAAATCAAGCAACACAGATATTTTTCTTGGAAGACACATTTGCACGTAGCGATGACTGGAGAGTATTGCGAAGGTTTGAGTAGAGGAATTCATTTAATGAAGTCGCACAACAAGATGATGCTTACACTGCTCCTGATGTACAAGATAACACAGATGTTCCTAATATCTTTGAGAACCATCACGTCAATGACGCCGGCGAAAAGATTGCCTGTCGTGCTGTGGACATACAAGAGTTGATCAAGAAGAAGCCAACGTTCGAGGACATTGAGGACGAAGAAGAAGATGACACCATGGGGAATTACGATTCAGACTGATACACATGGCGAAGATGTTAACGCTGCTGCTGCGGATGATGATTACATTGCTTTTGTCGTATTTGCCTGTCAGAAGACATTTTTTATCTACTATGTGAAATTGTGTTTGCTATGACAACTGAAACCTGATGAACATGTTGTTTAGTATTTTGTTGTGAGAACATCACTTGTTATGTATGCTGATTTGTGTTTGGTGATTGTATGACAACTAAAACATGATGACATTGTTGTTTAGTTGTACTCATATTTGGCTGTGAAACTTGAATTTGATGACATAGTTTGTTGCTGGACTGCAATTTGCTCAACGTCTTCGAATGAGAACAAAGCTGACCCGACAGGGCCTCTGCTATTTATTTATTTATATGAGCAAAAGGGGATACCCCCTGATTTCCGTTAATAGAAATCATTAGATGTTCACAACACTACGCCCAGCCTGCTACACAGGTTTCAAACATTACTAGTTTCAGCAAAGTGCTCATGTCGTAGCCGCTGAATACATCACGAGTGCTACATACACTGCAAATAAAGAGACAATCATCCTACAGAGCACATCGATTTTGCCCATTATCTTCACAAGCTCTTTCATCTCCTCATTGCTGTCAAGGCCGTTCAGCAGTTGTTGTTTGGCCATGATCAGAGGAACTGCATCTTTAACCTTCTGCTCTGCATCTTCCTCTTCTGTCGTTCCTTCAGTTACTTGTCCAACACCCCAACCTGTTGGTATTGGGATTCCTCGGCTAACCAAATAATCAGCGTAGTTGCATTCCCCCACATCAGCAACTTCCCAGAAATACAAATCACACGAATCTTCCCTTTTCTGCACGAATCAAATTGGAAGATCATCAACCAAACTATTAAAAAAATCAGCAACTGCAAGTAGCAGAACAATGCTTAAACATATTTATCACCCCATGATTTGGGCATTTGTAGAAGACTCGGCTAGGGTTGCGGATTATGGTTGAGTCGCGATGGATGACTCTGTGTGATTTGCAGCAGTGGCACCACACCAACGGCAGCGGGTTGCTATGAGCAATCGTCTGCGGTGCGCGTGCCGGTGGGGATGTGATGAGACCCACAGGCGATGGTACGGGTGGCGACTTGGTGCATATCTGGTTGTTGCCTGCTAAAGAGTAGGTGGACGAGCAGCCAGCGGACATGGTTGTTGTGGCCAGAGCTTCTGATGCTAGGCAGAGTAAGTAGAGAAGAGGAGAAGCGAACGTTGGATATGTCAGTTTCATTACTTGCAGAGTAGCATAGCACCATATATATTCATAGTCTAGGTTTGGATTCGAACCAGCTACAGAAGCACATCTTTCTTTTTTCTAAAACTCAGCAACGTCTCTTTACTGGTACACTAGCTTGTTCTGTACGCCTTCCCAAGTCTTTGATTTTATTTCCCTTTTTTGCGAGGAAGGAAGAAGGAAAAAATTGAGAGTTCCTGGGACTCGAACCCAAGACCTCTCGGTTGAAAACCAAGGGTGCTAGTCACTTATGTGGCGAACGTTCCCTGTGAGGAGGACGGCAGACGAACGCATTTTCCTTGCAGTTTTCTTCCTATATATAAAAAAGTATGCTACTTGGTGTCCGCTTAGTCAACAAACGATTGTGCCAACCTTGACCGTTGGATTGACATTCAACGTCTGTCGCGTTTCTTCAGTCTCTTCTTCCTCGAGCCGCCAAAGCCAAACCAGCACCGGCGGGACCGCCTGCTCCCGCCTCCCACGGCTGGCTGTGATCTTCCCCGGCTCCTGTTCGTTCCCGTCCGAGGCCTCACCATCGTCCTCCGCATTGGTTCGCTCGCCGCGGCGCCGCCCTCCGGTGTTGTCAACATGGTCAACAACCGAGAGGAATAAGGAGATGACTATACATGGTGAGGATGACAGTAGGGACCCAGCAGTGCACGCAGTAATTTTGTTTTTTTGGGACGGAGAAGGGTATATACTGGGTTGTGCGGGACCCGTGGCCCGTCTAGCCCAGGCTTCTATTTCATATGTTTAGCACATGACCAGCCCAGTTTGTTTTTTGCTTTCTGAAAATGGCTAGCCAGCTATTTTGTTTTTTGCAGAATAACCAACATAGGCCTACTTGCTTTTCTACGCCCTGCTGGGCCGGAAATCTTTCAAGACGAGGAGGGATGCATTTTGCCCAGAAAATGGGCTATAAGTAATAATAAATGGGCTATAAGTAATAATAAATGGGCTGTAAAATGAAAAAATATAGCAAACAGGAAATTAGTTCCAAAATACTGTTTTCTTTCGGATTTTGATATTTTAAATTTCATTGTTTTTGTGCGGGTAAAATTTCATTGAATTTAAATTAAGGTATATTTAGAGTTAAAATTAATTTGAATCTGGCTACAAATTTCGGGTTGTATGCTGTTTGGGACAGATTTGGAGGCTGACTTGTTGGTCTACTAGGTTGACGTGTACTTTGGCTTTGTCAACTTAGTCCACAAATGATTCTAGCAGCAGTGACTGTTGGATGTTAATCCAATGGCCGTGCTGCTTCTTCAATATCTGATCTTCTTGCTCCAGCCGCCCAAACCAGCTCCGGTGGGACTGCCTGCTCCCGCCTCCCATCGCCGGCTGTGCTGCTGCACGGGCCGCACCGCCCCACCCTACTTCATTGCTGGCCAGGCCATTCCTCTACTCACCCACACCTCCTGTTATTTTCCGGCGACGGCAGCCGGACTAGTAAAACCTCGTACTCCCCATCGCGTGGGCAACCATTGCCGAGTCTTCCTTGGCTCCGTGTCATTCCCTTCCTAAGCCTCGCCGTCCTCCACTGCCATGGTGCTCTCGGCGGCCTGGTCAACGTGGTCAACATCCTCCATCAGCCGTGGACTGTACACGCAAAATAACGATTCCTCAACCTGACAGCTAGGACCCACCGGAAGGGCATCTGTATTTCGCGAAAAAAACGTTCCCCCCGCTGAGATGTCGGACCCACCAGCTATATCTTCGCACGCAAGCAAGTGCCTCCTTATTACGCACAAAAAAATGAATACCCCCCTGCTAGTTGGGACCCACCATAGTGGGAGGATGACTTGTGGGCCAACTAAGTTAACGTGGACGGAGGGCTTTGTTAACTTAGTCAATATGAACGATTCTAGCTCCACTGACCGTACGATGTCCATCCAACGGCCGTAGTGCTTCTTCAACCTCTGGTATTCTTGCTCTAGCCGCCCAAAGCAGCGCCGGTCGTGCCGCATGCTCCTGGCTCCCGTGGCCGGCTGTGCTGCCGCGGAGGCCTCACCGCCCCTACTATTCCCACCGCTGGCCAAGCCCTGCGGCGACGGCAGCCTCACACCGCAGCCGGACCAGTGAACCCTCGTACTCCTCTTCGCGCGGGCTTCCACTGCCGCGTCTTCCCCGGCTCTGCGTCGTCCCCTTCCTAGGCCTCGCCGTCGTCCACTGCCGTGGTGCTCTCGGCGCTGCCTGGTCAATGTGGTCAAGGAACGACTTCCATCGGACGTGGACTGTACGTGGAGAGGCTGACAGCTGGGTCCACGGCCGCAGCAAGGAAGTGCCTCCTTATTACGCGGAAAATAATGATTCCTCCACCTGATAGCTGGGACCCACCGGACGGGCCACTGTATTTCATGGAAAAAACATTTCCCCCAGACTGTTGGGACCCAGCAGCTTCATCTTCGCACGCAAGGAAGTGCGTCCGAGCAAAAAAATGATTCACCCCCCTGACTGCTGGGACCCACCAGCTACACCTTCGCACGCAAGGAAGTGCGTCCGGGCAAAAAAACGATTCGCCCCCTGACTGCTAGGACCCACCGGCTACATCTTCGCACGCAAGGAAGTGCGTCCGGGCAAAAATATGATTCGCCCCCCTGACTGCTGGGACCCACCAGCTACATCTTCGCAAGCAAGGAAGTGCCTGACAGTCGGGACCCACCTGGTCGAAGCGTACGTAGCGTTGTCATTCTGGTCGCGAATGTGTACGTACATACTGGTCGATGTAGAGGCGTGCACATGTCGTAGTAGAGGCGCGCATGTGTCGTAGTAGAGGCACGCATGTAGCATGTACACGTACGTACAGCGGCTAGGGTGCAACAAAGAAAATACGGACACGTATGTGTACATACGAGCGGGGTCTCGAACGCCTACTCGCGCATACGTACGACCAGGGCTCGTGTACATGGCTGGGTCGGAACGAAGAAACAGCGTCGTCGTCGTGTTCATGGGGAGGCAACGGAATGCGTCGTGTCCATGGGGAGGCAACGGAATGCGTCGTGTTCATCGGGAGGCAACGGAACGCGTGGGAGCCAACCGGCTGGGTCGTAACGGAATGCGTGGTCGTGTTCATCGGGAGGGCTTGGATGGAACATGCGATGGAAACGAGGCCTGGCATAACGCACAATGGAGGAAACGGACCTCCTACGTTCGGAACGGGGTCCTGTTGATCGGGAGAGGTCTGTCGTACCGCAAAACGGAGGAAACGGGCCTCCTACGGTCGAAACGGGGGTCCTGTTGTTCGGGAGGGGTGTGGCGTACCGCAAAACGGACGAAACGGACCTCCTACGGTCATAACGGGGGTCCTATTCATTGGGAGGGGTGTGGTGTACCGCAAAACGGGACTCCACGGGATACTGTTCATCTCCACCGTCGACCTCCTCCAGCCTCCACGGGCTCCTGTTCATCCAGCCTCCACCGCACGCTACTCCACCGGCTACTGTTCAACCACCCCTCCACCGTCTACTATTCATCCAGCCCTCCACACCACGGGGGCCTGTTCAACCACCCCTCCACGGGCACCCCTCCACCGTCTACTGTTCATGCAGCCCTCCATACCACGGGGTCCTATTCATCCACCCCTCCACGGGCACCCCTCCACCGTCTACTGTTCATCTAGCCCTCCACCACACCACGGTGTCCTGTTCATCCAGAGGCAACACCACCGCTCACTGTTCATCCAACCCCCCCTCCGCAACGCTCACTGTTCATCCCAGAGGCAGCATCGATCGGCTTCAGTTAGCAGGAGTAGCGAAGGAATCGCCCGATCGGGTTCAGTTAATAGCCATCGATCGATCGCTCGGGTTCAGTAACGCGTAGCCTGTAGTGCAATCGCTCGGGTTCAGTTAGAGCCCAACGCCTCGCTCGGGTTCAGTTAGAGCCAACGCCTCGCACACACGCGCGTACGTGTACGAGAGAAACGCGCATCGCTCGGCCCCCGACCTCCCACCATAACCGGGAACTCCCCGAAATTTTCCTCCCGCTCGCTTATACCATGGTTTTTTCCATCATGGACGGCCCAAAGAATTTCATGCAGCTGCATCTCCGGCCCGCCCAGGATGAAAAGCCCATTTTTAGTCATGATTTTTTTCATAGAAGTAGGAGCCCACCACATCTATGATGATACCGGGTTTTGTCACAATTATCGTTATAGAAGTGTCATATGTATGACAGAAAAAAATTCGTTTGGCCCAAAATGTCACGGATGTGTCTTTTTTTTTGTAGTGAGGGCTAGATCCTTAGAGGGGGAGGAGGATAATCATAATCCGATAGGCTATACTTCTATGGTTTTAGCCATTATGATCTCGTGGTAGATCAACTCTTGTAACCCCCATACCCATCAATATTAATCTAACAGGACGTAGGGTTTTACCTCCATCGAGAGGGCCCGAACCTGGGTAAACATTGTGTTCCCTGTCTCGTGTTACCATCAACCTCAGACGCACAGTTTGGGACCCCCTACCCGAGATTCGCCAGTTTTGACACCAACATTGGTGCTTTCATTGAGAGTTCCGTTGTGTCGCCGCCAAGAGGTTCGATGGCCCCGTCAATCAGCCACAACAACATTGTCCAGGGAGAAACCTTCCTCCCCGGACAGATCTTCGTGTTCAGCGGCTTCGCGCTGCGGGCCAACTCGCTTGGCCATCTAGAGTAGATCGATGCTACACCCCTGGCTACCAGGTCAGATTTGGAAGCTTGAACTATGTCGCGGACATCCGCAGAGACTTGATCTTTGACGGATTCGAGACCGCGGCAGTAGCCGCTCCCTGTCACCACGATGAACACGACTTAAATCTATCATCGAACCACACCCAGGAGATGGAACCTACAACCGCTCCGGCTCTAGATCCGGAGCAGATCACGCCATCCGAGGACGGGAGGCTCAGCCCCGCCAGAGGCCGCAGACTCAGCGGCGTTGGAGCCACAGACAGACCCAACATCAAGTGAGATCTGTGCTGCCAGAACATCGGACACGTTTCCGTCTACAGGTTCCGAGGCATGTGCGTCCGCGCACGACGAGCTTGATCGGGCGTCGATCGTTGAATTCAGCTCCACGGACATCTTCCGTCACTCACCTTTAGGCGACGTGCTAAACTCATTAAAAACACTCTCCCTAGTAGGGGACTCACAACTGTATTATACTCGGTTTGAACTAGAGGCCGATAACGAAGAATTCCACTTCCCACCCCTCGCCCACTTAATAGCCACTGTCGAAGACCTAACTGACATGCTCGATTACGGCTCCGAAAACATCGATGGTATGGACGACGATGCCGGAGAAGAAGAGGCCCAAAACCCGCCGTTTACCGGATGCTGGACGACCACTTCCTCGTATGACGTATACTTGGTGGATGCACCAAAAGAGAACAGCGGCGATGACAAGGAAGATCCGATGGAGGATAAACCTCCCGAGATACAACCAAAGTGCCGGTGTCAGCGGCGCCGCTCTAAGCCACGCCGCAGCAAAGACAGCAACACCGGCACAGGAGAAGATAACACTCCGGACGGTGCCGAAGACAATGAAGACCCCGTTGAGGCAACTGCCGAACAAAATGAACGGGAAGACACGCAAGTTAGCCCTGGTGAACAGGTCACGCACAAAGACTCGAAGGACGGTAATTATCTTCCGCTCTCCGAGGATGAGGCGAGCCTCGGCATTGAGGATTTTATCGTGCCTGAGGAACCTCTCGAGCAGGAGCGCTTCAAGCGCTAGCTAATAGCCACTGCAAGGAGCCTGAAAAAGAAGCAGCAACAGCTTCAAGCTGATCAAGACCTGCTCAATGATAGATGGACTAATGTCCTGGAAGCTGAGGAATACGGCCTCAAGCGACCACTCAAAAGTTACCCGAAGTGCAAATTACTACCTCAATTCGATTACGAGGCACTGGGGCCCATGCCATCAGTGCACAATGCGGCTGATCGACTGCCACGGGGCCGGGACAAAGCGGCAACACAGGCTGAACACCAGCCCGCCTTACCTCGCCGTAAAGGCAGAGACAAAACTGCTGAGGGATACACGTATGATCTCCGGCAGGGCCTGAAGAATAAAACAGGTCCGGCCAGATCGATCTACGGATCACAGGGGCGTGCCTCGACGCGCGACGACGGCTATCAAGCCGAACATGGCAAGTACAATTACGTCCAAGCCGAAAGCCGCAGACGGACTCCATCCGAACTACGTCATGAACTGGCCCGATATAGAGGCGCCGCACACCCTCTCTGCTTCACTGATGAAGTCATGGAACATGAATTCCCAGAAGGGTTCAAACCCGTGAATACTGAATCATACGATGGAACCACAGACCCCGCGGTATGGATTGAAGACTTCATTATCCGTATTCATATGGCCCGCGGCGATGACCTTCATGCCATTAAATACCCCCCCCCCCTAAAACTCAAAGGGCCATCCCGGCACTGGCTGAACAGCCTGCCTGAAAATTCCATTGGCAGCTAGGACGACTTGGAAGGGGCCTTCCTTGACAACTTCCAAGGTACATATGTTCGACCTCCGGATGCCGATGACTTAAGTCACATAATTCAACAGCCCGGAGAGTCGGCCAGGAAACTCTGGACTAGGTTCTTAACTAAAAAGAACCAGATCGTCGACTGTCCGAATGCCGAAGCCTTGGCGGCCTTCAAACACAGCATCCGGGACGAATGGCTCGCCCGACACCTCGACCAAGAGAAGCCGAAGTCCATGGCAGCCCTTACATCACTTATGACCCGCTTTTGCGCGGGCGAAGATAGTTGGCTAGCTCATTGCAATAACATGGCAAGCGAACCTGGCACTGCGGCAGCCAAGAATAGCAATGGCAAGCCCCGACACAACAGACACAAGCGTCGAAACAATGGTGACAATACCGATGACACGACGGTCAACGCCGGATTCAGCGGCTCCAAGTCCAGCCAGCGGAAGAAGCCGTTTAAAAGGAACAATTCGGGTCCATCCAGCTTGGACCGCATACTCGATCGCCCATGCCAGCTACACGGCACTCCTGACAAACCAGCCAATCACAACAACAGAGGCTGTTGGGTTTTTAAACAGGCCGGCAAGTTAAATGCCGAGAACAAGGAGAAGAGGTCGCAAAGCGAAGACGATGACGAGGAGCCCCGGCCACCGAACACAGGGGGATAGAAGAAGTCCCCCCCCCCCAAGTTAAAACGGTAAACATGATATACGCTACCCACATCCCCAAGAGAGAACGCAAGCGCGCGCTCAGGGACGTCTACACGATGGAGCCAGTCGCCCCAAAGTTCAACCCATGGTCTTCCTGCCCGATCACTTTTGATCGCAGGGACCATCCGACCAGTATCCGTCATGACGGTTCAACCGCGCTGGTCCTTGACCCAATCGTTGATGGATTTCATCTCACGCGGGTCCTCATGGATGGTGTTAGCAGCCTGAACCTGCTCTATCAGGATACATCACGCAAAATGGGCATTATTCCATCAAGAATTAAGCCCACAAAGACTACCTTTAAAGGAGTCATACCAGGTGTAGAGGCCCATTGTATGAGCTCAATCACACTAGAGGTTGTCTTCGGATCTCCGGACAATTTCCGAAGCGAAGAGCTGATCTTCGATATCGTCCCCTTTCGCAGCGGCTATCACACACTGCTCGGACGAACCGCATTTGCACGCTTCAACGCGCTGCCACACTATGCTTATCTTAAGCTCAAGATGCCTGGCCCACGCGGTGTCATAACAGTCAATGGGAACATGGAACGCTCCCTTCGTACCGAGGAGCACACCGCCGCATTAGCAGCAGAAGTACAGAGCGGCCTCTTCAAGCAGAGCCTTAATTCGCCGGTCAAACTCCCGGACACTGTCAAACGAGTCCAGACTACTCTGCAGCAGGACAACCCAGCTCGTCAAGAGCTCGACTAGCAACTCAGCCTCCATCCCCGTCCCAACCAAGAAGCGGCATTCGTACCGCGTGTACGTAACTACGCACTCAAAATACCATGGGCATAGATGGAGGCATAACTATCTGGCGATCCATAATACGGCTTGACCGCTCTTGGACACACATACTTTCCATCTTCCCTTTTTATTCTTTTCAGGTCCTTTTTTCCGCAGGTTTCTTCTGACGACCTGATCATCGGTCCTCTCGGCAGGACGGATACACCAAGATGGCAAGAAGCACTGGCATACAAGGGAATCCCTAGATGGTCTCTTTAACGACCACTCTACCTGCCTTCAGGACCCGCACGTAGTTGTCCCTTGGTTAGGGCATGTTAAATAGCCCGGTTTCTTATCGCACCACTTGTACGAATACGCTTTGACGTATTAATCAAACTATAACGGAAATAGTTTGCGGCCCAACTTCTGCGGCATTGGCTTGCTACCCTTTTATTTTTCCTTTTTCTTTGAGGATTTTTTCAAAGTTGTGACCGTACACTTTGGTACGCTTTAACCTGCCAGGAGCTTCATCGTGACCCATAATATGACAACAAAGTCCGAACACTTTCTACAACACAGTTCGGCACCCCGAATTTAGCATTATATGCATTGGCTCCGAATCATGTCTTTGGTCAATAGGTGGGTTGCCCGGCTCCTGTGCTTACTACCTTACGTTCTGCTATATCGGCTAGGGTAGTAAAGGGAGAACTACTGGGATTGTGTCCTGGTTCATCCGGATGAGCACCTCAGTAGAGAAAGCCGAAAACTGACTGTCATGATGCGGTGAGAGCCGGTCAGCTCTTCGGAGGGTTCAAATCTTTAGCGATTTTTTCTCGATTATGCGATGAATCAGCTTTTTAATTATAGTACCCTAGTTCGGACACTAGGGGCTGCGCCTAAAATTTTAATTATAGAACTCCTATGGCTAAGTGAGGGTGACAAAGCCACATAGTCTGATTGCCTGGTTCGTTGCGCTAAACACCTCCTTCAAGGACCAAACAAATTGGATCAAGAGTGTTTAGATTCCATCCCAAACACTCCCGTACTACCTACGTGGGGGCTGAAGCCGATGACTGGCAACTCTCAAAATTTCATAAACACGGCCACACAGGAGGTAAATATTAAACAAACATTATATTACATAGCCAAACTTGTTTTTATACAGGGCGAGACGATATAACATTATTCATTCAAAGATTACATCCTTCGTACACTATTCCGCCACAATGCGGGGTCCCTCAAGGACTTTGCTAAAATATCGCTCGGGCGTGCGGTACTCCTTTCCCACAGGCGGTCCTTCAGTCGCGACTATGGCAACATTCATCTTTGCCCACTGCATCTTGACACGGGCGAAGGCCATCCACGCACCTTCGATACAAACCGACCGCTTGATGGTATCAAGCCGAGGGCAGGCGTCGACTAGCCGCTTCCGAGACCGATGTAGCTCTTGGGATAACTTCGGCTGGCCACAGCCAGACTATCAAGTCCTTCATGGCAGTTTCAGCCACCCTATGCAGCTCGACCAGCTGTTTTAGTTGGTCGCTCAAGGGCACTGGATGTTCTGGCGCAAGGTATTGCGACCAGAACAGCTTCTTCGTCGAGCTCCCTTCTCCGGTTCGAAAGAATTCAGCAGCGTCAGAAACGCTGCACGGCAGATCCGCAAACGCCCCTAGAGAACTCCAAATATGGGTCAGTAAGAGATATCTCTTCTCCACATACTTGCTTTGCATAATAAAAGCCTTACCCGCCATGATATTTTTGGCCTCCTGGATTTCCTGGAGGGCGCCTTGAGCTTCGGTCCGGGCCTCTTGTGCGCTCTGGCGGGCCTTCTCAAGTTCAGATTCTTGGTCCGCATGTTAACGCTCCAAGGACTCGTATTTCTTCGAAGCATCCTGGAGCTCCTGCTGGACCTCCCTAACCCTTTCCTCATGCTTTTTCCGGACGGCTCGTTCCTTCGCCGCCCTCTCCTCGGCCTCAGCCAGCGCTTTCTTGAGGGTTTCAACCTCAGTCGCCGCTCCTACAAATATCACGGCACTACAATCAATATACATTGTTTGTTCTTTCCAAACATATAGCAAGTCTCCACATACCTTGCTTGTCCTCTAGCTGCCTTTTCACAAGGCAGAGCTCTTCTTTGGCCCGGTCCAGACTCTGCTTTAGTCCGGAGACCTCAACGACATGAGAGGTGGCGGCCAGTAGCGACTCCTGTGTTCATAAGACATATTTAGTTAGTTTACTGCGAAAATTACTTGATCCTCTGTCCGTCTTTTCTTTCTGAACACCGGACAGTGTCTCAGGGGCTACACTGTCCATATTGGGACTTTCTCTTTTACGTCGCTTACCTCAAAACCTGTCAGCAGGCTACCGTAGGCTTAGGTTAGTCCGCTCTTGATGGACCAAACCCTCTCAATCACCGTACCCATAAGGATACGGTGTTCATCCACAATGGAAGTGCCTCGTAGCGCTTCCAACAGATTATCCGGTGCCTCTAGTTGGACAGAGGTCACCGGCGGGATAGGCACACCTCCTTCTCTCGAAGGAGGCTGCTCGCCGGGTTCCGAAACCATATCCGGCTGGAGGCTAAACAGAACACAGCCCCCATCGCCGGTCTCCATGGGGATTTGCTCCCCCCAGGTGTTCGGCGACCGAGGATTCGCCCTCCGTCGCCTCCCTGATGGCCTCCCAAACCTCCCCTTGTCTTGGGAAGGTCCTTCGGGACAGCACCTCAGCGTCGCCCTTGGCCTTGGGAGAGTGAGCGGCCGGCGGAGACTCGCTGGCCATCGCCTTCGAATCTAGCGAATCTCCTAATGAGGATCGCAGGGAGCTATCATGGGCCGGACTGCAATAGCATGATTAAACATGTTGATACCATGAAGAAGAGAGGCCGGGTACATGGACGTATGCAGGTTTCTAGTACTTATGATGCGGCCAGGGGCTTATTTCGGGGGCGTCGCTCTGGGCTGTTGTCAACGTCCCATGCGGAGTTATCCGCAAGGGGGCCCTTCCCCCTCTTGGGCGCCTTCACCTCCAGATTTGCGGAGGCCGCCCTCTTCTTCCTCCCCCCATCAAGGGAGAGTTACTTTCTTCCTCCTCCTCGTCGTTGTCTTCGGCGGCAGAGGAGTGAGTCTTGTCTTCGGACGACATTTCCGAAGCTCCCTTGCGGCGGGGGACACTCCGGACCCCCTTGGCCTTCTTCTTGGCCTTCTTCTCCGGCGCCTGATAGGGTGCCGGGACCAGCATCTTCGCCAGGAGCGGGATGACTGGTTCCTCGAGCAGCGGAGCTGAACATTGAATCTGCCCCGCTTTCTCTGTCCATACCTGAAAAGATAAAAAATAGTAAAGTTTAGATATCGAGACATGAAAGACTTACCTCACTGGCAGGATGGACAAGATCTTGCCCGCGGTCCGAGTCTATGGCCGGTGTCGTCTCATTGCCCTTAAAGAGCAACTTCCAGGCATCTTCGTGAGTGGTTCCGAAGAGCCTTTCCAAGGTTTTGTGCTTCTTCAGATCGAATTCCCATAAAGGGCAAGTTCGGGTTTGGCATGGGAGGATCCGGCGAACTAGCATCACCTGGACCACGTCGACGAGCTTAATGTTTTTATCCACCATGCTTTGGATGCGCGTGTGTAGTGCTATCAGTTCGTCCGATGAAGACCAATTTGGGCCCTTTTCTATCCAGGAGGTGAGCCACATTGGAGCTCCGGACTTGAATTTGGGAGCCGCGGCCCAGGTGGCGTCACGGGGCTCTATGATATAGAACCACAGTTTCTGCCACTCCTTGACGGTCTCCACAAAAGTACCTTTGGGCCACGTGACATTGGACAGCTTGCTCACCATGGCACCTCCGAACTCTGCGTGCTGGCCATCCACCACCTTCGGCTTCACGTTGAAGATCTTGAGCCACAGTCCGAAGTGGGGTTGGATGCAGAGGAAAGCCTCCCACACGACAATGAATGCCGAGATGTTGAGGAAAGAGTTCAGAGCTAGATCATGGAAATCTAGCCCGTAATAGAACATAAGTCCGCGGACGAAAGGGTGGAGAGGAAACCCTAACCTGCAGATGAAGTGGGGTATGAACACCACCCTCTCGTTAGGCTTCGGGGTGGGGACGATTTGCCCCTTGGCTGGAAGCCGGTGGGTGATTTCTTTCGCCAGATACCCGGCCTCCCGAAGCTTGGTGATGTCCTTCTCCTTAACGGAGGAGGCCATCCACTTGCCTTGCCCTCTAGATCCAAACATGGTTGGGTGCTTCCTTGAGGCAGAAAAGATGAGGACTTGGGTGCTGGAGCTCGAGAATGGAAGGGTCGAGAAAGAGAGAAGGCAAGGGTGAAGAAAGGGAATCCTTATCTCCTTATAAAGACGGTGAATATCAAATGCCTCCCCACTCGCCATTAATCTCGCCTATTCCCTAGGAGCCGTGTAGGCGGCACGGTTGGATTACACATACACGTATTGATGAGGATCCCGCAATAAGGGGACACGATCTCTGCTTTGACAAGATGTGCTAATAAAACCGCATCTTGAAATACGAAGCAGTAGGCCAAAAAACGGTTCAAAATAATAATCGGGCAAGGACGTGATATCACATTACAAAAAGTTGTCAACGGATTTGACTCGTGAAATATTATACTCTCTGCAGTTGTGTGTGGTACTTGGGTTACAGATCCGGATACATTCTTTGCATCCGAAGACTATTTTGGAGAAGGGAACCCGCCTTGCTATGCCGAAGACAATCTGCGCGCCGGACACCTTGTCATTGAAGCCTGGTTCAGGGGCTACTGAGGGAGTCCTGGACTAAGGGGTCCTCGGGCATCCAGCCTGTTAGCCATGGGCCGGACTGATGGGTTGTGAAGATACAAAGACCGAAGACTCTACCCGTGTCCGGATGGGACCCTCCATGGCGTGGAAGGCAAGCTTGGCGACCAAATATGAAGATTCCTTTCACTGTAACTGACTTTATGTAACCCTAGATCCCTCCGGTGTCTATATAAACCGGAGGGCTAGATCCTAAGAGGGGGAGGAGGATAATCATAATCCGATAGGCTAGAATTCTAGGGTTTTAGCCATTACGATCTCGTGGTAGATCAACTCTTGTAACCCCCATACTCATCAATATTAATCTAGCAGGACATAGGGTTTTACCTCCATCGAGAGGGCCCGAACCTGGGTAAACATTGTGTTCCCTGTCTCGTGTTACCATCAACCTCAGACGCACAGTTCGGGACCCCCTACCCAAGATTAGTCGGTTTTGACACCGACACCCCCCACCCTCGTGGGTGCCTCGGGACTCTTCTGGCCCATCTCTGGTACTCCGTGGGCTTCTTCTGGTCCAAAATTATCTCCGTGAATTTTCAGGTCAATTGGACTCCGTTTGGTTTTCCTTTTCTGCAATACTCAAAAACAAGGAAAAACAGAAACTGGCACTGGGCTCTAGGTTAATAGGTTAGTCATAAAAATCATATAAAATAGCATATAAGTGCATATAAACCATCCTAGATGGATAATATATTAGCATGGAACAATCAAAAATTATAGATACATTGGCGATGTATCAGGTAACCCCTCGGTACTCAAGAAAAATACCTGGATCACTCGGAACCATTCCGATGTCCGAATATAACCTTTCAATATATGAATATTTACATCTCAATCATTTCGAGACTCCTCTTCATGTCCATGATCTCATCCGGGACTCTGAACGAACTTCGGTCATCAAATCACATAACTTATAAAACAAATCGTCATCAAATGTTAAGCGTGCGGACCCTACGGGTTCGAGAACTATGTAGATATGACCGAGACACGTCTCCGGTAAATAACCAATAGCGGACCCTGGATGCTCATATTGGCTCCTACATATTCTACGAAGATCTTTATCGGTCAAACCGCATAACAACATAGGTCATTCCCTTTGTCATCGGTATGTTACTTGCCCGAGATTTGACCGTCGGTATCCTCATACCTAGTTCAATCTCATTACGGGCGAGTCTCTTTTCTCGTTCCGTAATGCATCATCTCGTAACTAACTCATTAGTCATATTGCTTGCAAGGGTTATAGCAATGTGCATTACCGAGAGGGCCCTGAGATACCTCTCCGATACATGGAGTGACAAATCCTAATCTTGATCTATGCCAACTCAACAAACACCTTCGGAGACACCTGTAGAGCATCTTTATAATCACCCAGTTATGTTGTGACGTTTGATAGCACACAAAGTGTTCCTCCGGTATTCGGGAGCTGCATAATCTCATAGTCAGAGGAATATGTATAAGTCATGAAGAAAGCAATAGCAATAAAACTAAATGATCATTATGCTAAGCTAACGGATGGGTCTTGTCCATCACATCATTCTCTAATGATGTGATCCCGTTCATCAAATGACAACACATGTCTATGGGTAGGAAACTTAACCATCTTTGATTAACGAGCTAGTCAAGTAGAGGCATACTAGGGACACACTGTTTGTCTATGTATTCACACATGTACTAAGTTTCCGATTAATACAATTCTAGCATGAATAATAAACATTTATCATGATATAAGGAAATATAAATAACAACTTTATTATTGCCTCTAGGGCATATTTCCTTCAACGATCCCCTATACATGTGGGTTATCAACCGCCGAAAAGAGATTAGGAAGGTGATGAAGATGATGATGTTGATGAAGACAATCACTGCGGCGATGGTTCCCCCGGTGGCACTCCGGCGCCACCGAGAGAGAGGGGGAGAGGGTCTCCCCCTTGTGTTTCATCCTCCATGGCTGCCCCCTAGATGGGGAGAGGTTCTCCCTCTGGTCCTTGGCCTCCATGGTGATTATTCCCCCCTCTAGGATCCTCCTCCATGGCCTCCAGTGATGATGGCCCCCTCCGACAGGGTGCCAGAGAGGGCCTAGATTGATTTTTCGTGGCTACAGATGCTTGTGGTGGCGGAACTCCCGATCTAGGTTTATTTCTGGGGTTTTTGGTATTTATAAGAATTTTTTGTGTCGGTCTCACGTCAAGGGGAAGGGGGTCCACATGGCAACGACAAGGTAGGAGCACCCTCCCCGGGGGGTACGACGCGCCCCCTACCTTGTCGTCGCCTCGAGACTCTTCTGGTCCAACTCTTGTGCTTCGGAGTTCTCTTTTGGTCCATAAAAATCATCGTAAATTTTTAGCCCATTCCGAGAACTTTTATTTCTGCACGGAAAACGACAAACGATAGTTCTGCTAAAAATAGCTTAAGTCTGCGTTAGTTCTAATCAAAACATACCAAAATCATATAAAGTTGTTGTAAACATGCCATAAATACTTCATAAATTATAGATATGTTGGAGACATATCACTTTCCCTTGACGTCGACGTCGCCATCGTCGTTGAGGTCAATGAAGACGGGAGCAGGGCCAGCCCACACGAACGCCGCCTGGTACACTGCCAGGGTAGCCTCCTCCGGCGTCTGCTGGGGTGATGCCATTGCGGTTAGCCGCGCGTGCTCCTCCTCCTCCTCAAGCCGGAGCACCCCCGCGTCGCGTTGCAGGATCTGCTCGTAGCGCATCTGCCGCATGCCGTCGGCCTCCTCCTGGCGGAGCCAGTGCGCCTTCTAGAGCTCAAGGTGGGCCGCCTCCTTCGCTGGCATCATGGCGTAGTGGAGAGGAAGAGCACTCACCCGTTCGCGGTACTGGCCCGTCCACTGTAGGCCTCCTCCGGCCAAGTGGGTGGAGGCAGGGAGCACTTTCGTGTCGGCTCCGGCTCCGGCTTGGGCTCGATGGGCGGCGACGGTGGCGGAAGTGGGAGAAGAGCGGGGTGTGGACGGAGTCCCCCGCCGCCAACAAAGCAAGGGCTTGCTCCAACCCATCCCAGTGCACGTCCTCCTCGAGTTGGCTAGCCTCCAGCGCGTGCTGTAGGGCCTCCTCGAGGGTAGCTTGGTACTCCGCCTCCATTTCCTTCGGCTCTACCCGCGGGGCGGCGGTGGAAACGGTGGCGGGGCGGCATCGACGCCTACACACCGTTTCTCCTCGTGTTCGAGGGCAAACCAGGCCTCCCAGTTGGGAGAGTCGACGGCGTATTTGGGCATCTGCCGCTGCTTCGGCGTGAGCTCCGCACCTCCTCGCCATGCGCCCGCTGGGTCCGCGGAACCGCCGGCACTGGGATCTGGTGCGGATCCAGGTGCCAGTGGTGCGGCAGTGTGACGTTGGGGTAGGGCAGCGGCTACCTGTACTCTCAGTGCCACCGCACTTGGTGCATCAGGATGTGCAGGCGCCGGCGACCTGGGCGGAAACGCGCCGGCGCCAGAGAAGGACGGGGAGGAGGAGCACGTGAGAACAAGGCGCCTGATGTTTACTACGCAACTTTATTCTTGTAGACACGTGTTGAGCCTCCAAACACAGAGTTTTGTAGGACAGTAGCAATTTTCCCTCAAGTGGATGACCTAAGATTTATCAATCCGTGGGAGGAGTAGGATGAAGATGGTCTCTCTCAAACAACCCTGGAACCAAATAATAAAAAGTCTCTTGTGTCCCCAACACACCAAATACAATGGTAATTTGTATAGGTGCACTAGTTCGGCGAAAAGATGGTGATACAAGTGTAATATGGATAGAAGATATTGATTTTTGTAATAAGAACAAAAAAGAGTAAGGTAGCAATTGATAAAACGGAGAACAAATGATATTGCAATGCTTAAAAATGAGGCCTAGGGTCCGTACTTTCGCTAGTGCAATCTCTCAACAATGCTAATCTAATTGGATCATATAACCATCCCTCAACGTGCAATGAAGAATCACTCCAAAGTTCCTATCTAGCAAAGAACATAAGAAGAAATTGTTTGTAGCTATTCTTTCCGATCAATCTATCCAAGAGTTCGTACTAAAATAACACCAAGTTATTCTTTCTGATTGATCTATCAAGAGTTCGTACTAAAATAACACTAAGTTTTTCCTTCCGATCGATCTATCAAGAGTTCGTACTAAAATAACACCAAAGCAAATTAAGATTTATAATACTCAATCCAACACAAAGAACCTCAAGGAGTTCCCCAAGATTTCTACCAGACAAACAAAAGACGAGAACGTGCATCAACCCCTATGCATAGATTACGCCAATGTCGCCTCAGGAATCCGCAAGTTGAGTGCCACAACACATATCAAGTTAATCAATATGATACCCCATTGTCACCACGGGTATTCATAGCAATACATACATCAAGTGATCTCAAATCCATAAAAGTATTCAATCCGATAAAATGAAATCTCAAAGGGAAAACTCAATTCACAACAAGATAGAGAGGGGAAAACACCATATGATCCAACTATATTAACAAAACCCGCGATACATCAAGATCATGACATCTTAAGAACACAAGAGAGAGAGAGAGAGAGAGAGATTAAACACATAGCAACTGGTACAAACCCTCATCCCCGAGGGTGGACTACTCCCTCCCCATCATGGTGGCCGCCGGGATGATGAAGATGGCCACCGATGATGATTTCCCCCTCCGGTGGAGTGCCAAAACGGGGTCTAGATTGGTTTTTCGTGGCTACAGAGACTTGCGGTGGTGCAACTTCTGATCTAGGGTTACCCCGAGGGTTTTTGGAATATTTGGGAATTTATAGGGTGAAAAGGCGGTGCGGCAGGCCACCGAGGTGGGCACAACCACCTGGGCGCGCCTGGGCCCCTAGGTGCGCCCTGGTGGGTTGTGCTCCCCTGAGAGCTCCCCTCTGGTACTTCTCTGGCCCACAGGGTGTCTTCTGATCCAAAAATAATCTCCAAAAAGTTTCGCTGTGTTTGGACTCCGTTTGGTATTGATTTTCTGCTGTGTAAAAAACAAGCAAAAAACAGCAACTGGCACTAGGCACTATGTCAATAGGTTAGTCCCAAAATATGATATAAAGTTGCTATAAAATGATTGTAAAACATCCAAGAATGGTAATGTAATAGCATGAATACTTCATAAATTATAGATACGTTGGAGACATATCATCATCCCAAGCTTAATTCCTACTCATCCTTGAGTAGGTAAATGATAAAAGAAATAATTTATGAAGTGTGAATGCTAGCAAACTGCATAAGTTTGATTAATGATAATTTCAGTCACTTCTCCTAGCATCATAGCAACAACTCTTTCTTATAAAATTTCTCATGTTAAAGTAGCAAACAATTCACATGTTAAGGTTCAATCAATGAATTCTCTCGAAACTCAACAACCTATATTCTTAATCACCGAACAATTGCAGTTCAACTTATTCAACAGGGTCTAAGTAAGAGTGTCAGTGTCAAAACCGGCGGATCTCGGGTAGGGGGTCCCCAACTATGCGTCTTAGGTTGATGGTAACAGGAGACAAGGGACACGAAGTTTTACCCAGGTTCGGGCCCTCTTGATGGAGGTAATACCATACGCCCTACTCGATTGATATTGATGAGTATGGGGGTTACAAGAGTTGATCTACCACGAGATCGTAATGGCTAAAACCCTAGAAGTCTTGCCTATATGATTATGATTACCTCTACGGACTAAACCCTCCGGTTTATATAGACACCGGAGGGGACAAGGGTTGCACAAAGTCGGTTACAGAGAAAGGAATCTTCATATCCGAACGCCAAGCTTGCCATCCAAGCCAAAGAGAGTCCCATCCGGACACAGGTGAGAGAATCTTCGGTCTTGTATCTTCATAGCCCAATAGTCCGACCCATGTCCAACAGGCCGGACCCCCGAGGACCCCTTTGAAGGAAATATGCCCTAGAGGCAATAATAAAGTTGTTGTTTATATTTCCTTATATCATGATAAATGTTGATTATTCATGCTAGAATTGTATTAACCCGAAACTTAGTACATGTGTGAATACATAGACAAACAGGGTGTCACTAGTATGCCTCTACTTGACTAGCTCGTTGAATCAATGATGGTTATGTTTCCTGAGCACAGACATGAATTGTCATTTGATTAACGAGATCACATCATTAGAGAATGATGTGATTGACTTGACCCATCCGTTAGCTTAGCACGATGATCGTTTAGTTTTTTGCTATTGCTTTCTCCATAACTTATACATGTTCCTATGACTATGAGATCATGTTTCCAGCCATGTGCGGTGCCCCCCTCCACCATAATCCATCTCGGTCATATCGTCGTAGTGCTTAGGCGAATCCCTGCGCCGGTAGCTTCATCATCACCGCCATCATGCCGTCGTGCTGACAAAGCTCTCCCTCGACACTCAGCTGGATCGAGAGTTCGTGGGACATCACCGAGCCAAACGTGTGCAGATCGCGGAGGTGTCGTACTTTCGGTACTAGGATCGGTCAGATCGTGAGGACGTACGACTACATCAACCGCGTTGTCATAGCGCTTCCGCTTACGGTCTACGAGGGTACGTGGACAACACTCTTCTCCTCTCGTTGCTATGCATCACCGCGATAGATCTTGCGTGTGCGTAGGAAAATTTTGAAATTACTGCGTTACCCAATAGTGGCATCCGAGCCAGGTCTATGCGTAGATGTTATATGCACGAGTAGAACACAAATGAGTTGTGGGTGTGGGTATACATATTGCTTGCCGTCACTAGTTGATTCTTGATTCAGCGGTATTGTTGGATGAAGCGTCCCAGACGGACATTACGCGTACGCTTATGCGAGACTGGTTCTACCGACGTGCTTCACATAGAGGTGGCTGGTGGGTGTCTGTTTCTCCAACTTTAGTTGAATCAGATGCAATGAACAGGGTTCTTTCTGAAGATCAAAAAGCAATCACTATACCGCGTTGTGGTTTTTGATGCGTAGGTAAGAACGGTTCTTGCTCAGCCCGTAGCAGCCACATAAAACTTGCAACAACAAAGTAGAGGATGTCTAACTTGTTTTTGCAGGGCATGTTGTGATGTGATATGGTCAAGACATGATGCTAAATTTTATTGTATGAGATGATCATGTTTTGTAACACAGTTATCGGCAACTGGCAGGAGCCATATGGTTGTCGCTTTATTGTATGAAATGCAATCGCCATGTAATTGCTTTACTTTATCACTAAGTGGTAGCAATAGTCATAGCAACAATAGTTGGCGAGACGACAATGATGCTTCGGTGGAAATCAAGGTGTCAAGCCAGTGACGATGGTGATCATGACGGTGCTTTGGAGATGGAGATCAAGGGCACAAGATGATGATGGCCATATCATATCACTTATATTGATTGCAAGTGATGTTTATCCTTTATGCATCTTATTTTGCTTAGTCCGGCGGTAGCATTATAAGATGATCTCTCACTAAATTTCAAGGTACAAGTGTTCTCCCTGAGTATGCACTGTTGCTACAATTCATCGTGCCGAGACACCACGTGATGATCGGGTGTGATAAGCTCTACGTTCACATACAACAGGTCCAAGCCAGTTTTGCGCACACAGAATACTCGGGTTAAACTTGACGAGCCTAGCATATGCAGATATGGCCTCGGAACACTGAGACCGAAAGGTCGAGCATGAATCATATAGTAGATATGATCAACATAGTGATGTTCACCATTGAAAATTACTCCATATCACATGATGATCAGACATGGTTTAGTTGATATGCATCACGTGATCACTTCGATGATTAGAGAGATGTCTATCTAAGTGGGAGTGCTTAAGTAATTTGATTAATTGAACTTTAATTTATCATGAACTTAGTACCTGATAGTATTTTTCATGTCTATGTTATTGTAGATAGATGGCCCGTCATGTTGTTCCGTTGAATTTCAATGCGTTCCTAGAGAAAGCTAAGTTGAGAGATGATGGTAGGAACTACATGGACTGGGTCCGTAACTTGAGGATTATCCTCATTGCTGCACAGAAGAATTGCATCCTGGAAGCACCGCTAGGTGACAAACCCGCTGCAGGAGCAACGCCAGACGTTGTGAACACCTGGCAGAGCAAAGCTGATGACTACTCGATAGTTCAGTGTGCCATGCTTTACGGCTTAGAACCAGGACTTCAACAACGTTTTGAACGTCATCGATCATATGAGATGTTCTAGGAGTTGAAGTTAATATTTCAAGCAAATTACTGGATTGAGAGATATGAAATCTCCAATAAGTTCTATAGCTGCAAAATGGAGGAGAATAGTTCTGCCAGTGAACATATACTCAGAATGTTTGGGTACCACAACCACTTGACTCAGCTGGGAGTTAATCTTCCTGATGATAGTGTCATTGATAGAGTTCTTCAATCACTGCCACCAAGCTACAAGAGCTTCGTGATGAACTATAATATGCAAGGGATGGATAAGACTATTCCCGAGCTCTTCGCAATGCTAAGGGCTGCGGAGGTAGAAATCAAGAAGGAGCATCAAGTGTTGATGGTCAACAAGACCACTAGTTTCAAGAAAAAGGGTATAGGGAAGAAGGGGAACTTCAAGAAGAACAGCAAGCCAGTTGCTGCTCAAGTGAAGAAACCCAAGTCTGGACCTAAGCCTGAAACTGAGTGCTTCTACTGCAAAGGGACTGGTCACTGGAAGCGGAACTACCCCAAGTATTTGGCGGAGAAGAAGGATCGCAAAGTGAAAGGTATATTTGATATATATGTTATTGATGTGTACCTTACTAATGCTTGCAATAGTGCCTGGGTATTTGATACTGGTTCAGTTGCTAAGATTTGCAACTTGAAACAGGGGCTACGGATTAAGCGAAGATTGGCTAAGGACGAGGTGACAATGCGCGTGGGAAATGGTTCCAAAGTCGATGTGATCGCCGTCGGCACGCTACCTCTACATCTACCTTCGAGGTTAGTTTTAGATCTAAATAATTGTTATTTGGTGCGAGCGTTGAGCATGAACATTATATCTGGATCTTGTTTAATATGAGGTGGTTATTCGTTTAAATCAGAGAATAATGGTTGTTCTATTTATATGAGTAATATCTTTTATGGTCATGCACCCTTGATGAGTGGTCTATTTTTACTAAATCTTGATAGTAGTGATATACATATTCATAGTATTGAAGCCAAAAGATGCAGAGTTGATAATGATAGTGCAACTTATTTGTGGCACTGCCGTTTGGGTCATATTGGTGTAAAGCGCATGAAAAAACTCCATTTTGATGGACTTCTGGAATCACTTGATTATGAATCACTTGGTACTTGCGAACCATGCCTCATGGGTAAGATGACTAAAACTCCATTCTCCGGAACAATGGAGCGAGCAACAAAGTTATTGGAAATCATACATACTGATGTATGTGGTCCAGTGAACATTGAGGCTCGCGGCGGATATCGTTATTTTCTCACCTTCACACATGATTTGAGCAGATATGGGTATATATACTTGATGAAACATAAGTCTGAAACATTTGAAAAGTTCAAGGAATTTCCGAATAAAGTGGGAAATCATCGTAACAGGAAAATAAAGTTTCTACGATCTGATCATGGAGGAAAATATTTGAGTTACGAGTTTGGTCTTCATTTGAAACAATGTGGAATAGTTTCGCAACTCACGCCACCCGAAACACCACAGCGTAATGGTGTGTCCGAACGTCGTAATCGTACTTTACTCGATATGGTGCGATCTATGATGTCTCTTATTGATTTACCGCTATCACTTTGGGGTTATGCTTTAGAGACGGCTACATTCACGTTAAATAGGGCACCATCTAAATCCGTTGAGACGGCACCTTATGATCTGTGGTTTGGCAAGAAACCCAAGTTGTCGTTTCTTAATGTCTGGGGTTGCGATGCTTATGTGAAAAGGCTTCAACCTGATAAGCTCGAACCCAAATCGGAGAAATGTGTCTTCATAGGATACCCAAAGGAGACACTTGGGTACAGCTTCTACCACAGATCCGAAGGCAAGTTATTCGTTGCTAAGAATGGATCCTTTCTAGAGAAGGAGTTTCTCTCGAAAGAAGTGAGTGGGAGGAAACTAGAACTTGATGAGGTAATTGTACCTGTTCCCTTATTGGAAAGTAGTTCATCACTGATATCAGTTCCAGTGATTCCTACACCAGTAAGTGAGGAAGCTAATGTTGATGATCATGAAACTTCTGATCAAGTTACTACCGAACCTCGTAGGTGAACCAGAGTAAGATCCGCACCAGAGTGGTACGGTTATCCTGTTTTGGAAGTCATGTTACTTGACCATGACGAACCTACAAACTATGACAAAGCGATGATGAGCCGAGATTCTGCAAAATGGCTTGAGGCCATGAAATCTGAGATGGGGTCCATGTATGAGAACAAAGTGTGGACTTTGGTTGACTTGCCCGATGATCGGCAGGCCATAGAGAATAAATGGATCTTCAAGAAGAATACTGACGCTGACGATAATGTTATTGTCTACAAAGTTTTACTTGTTGCAAAAGGTTTTCGACAAGTTCAAGGAGTTGACTACGATGAGACCTTCTCACCCATAGCAATGCTTAAGTCCGTCCGAATCATGTTAGCAATTGCCGCATTTTATGATTATGAAATTTGGCAAATGGATGTCAAAAGTGCATTCCTTAATGGATATCTTAAAGAAGAGTTGTATATGATGCAACCAGAAGGTTTTGTCGATCCAAAAGGTGCTAACAATGTGTGCAAGCTCCAGCGATCCATTTATGTACTGGTGCAAGCCTCTCGGAGTTGGAATATACGCTTTGATAGTGTGATCAATGCATATGGTTTTATACAGACTTTTGGAGAAGCCTGTATTTACAAGAAAGTGAGTGGGAGCTCTGTAGTATTTCTGATATTATATGTGGATGACATATTGTTGATCGGAAATGATACTGAATTTCTGAATAGCATAAAAGGATACTTGAATAAGAATTTTTCAATGAAAGACCTCGGTGAAGCTGCTTATATATTGGGCATGAAGTTCTATAGAGATAGATCAATACACTTAATTGGACTTTCACAAAGCACATACCTTGATAAAGTTTTGAAGAAGTTCAAAAAGGATCATGCAAAGAAAGGGTTCTTGCCTCTATCACAAGGTGTGAAATTGAGTCAGACTCAATGCCCGACCACTGCAGAAGATAAAGAGAAAATGAAATTCATTCCCTATGCTTCAGCGATAGGTTCTATCATGTATGCTATGTTGTGTACTAGACCTGATGTGTGCCTTGCTATTACTTTAGCAGGGAGGTACCAAAGTAATCCAGGAGTGGATTACTCGACAGCGGTCAAGAACATCCTGAAATACCTGAAAAGGACTAAGGCTATGTTTCTCATATATGGAGGTGACAAAGAGCTCGTCGTAAACGGTTACGTCGATGCAAGCTTTGACACTGATCCGGATGACTCTAAGTCACAAACCGGATATGTGTTTTTATTAAATGGTGGAGCTGTCAGTTGGTGCAGTTCCAAGTAGAGCGTCATGGCGGGTTCTACGTGTGAAGCGGAGTACATAGCTGCTTCGGAAGCAGCAAATTAAGGAGTCTGGATGAAGGAGTTCATATCCAATCTAGGTGTAATACCTAGTGCATCGGGTCCAATGAAAATCTTTTGTGACAAGACTAGTGCAATTGCCTTGGCAAAGGAATCCAGATTTCACAAGAGAACCAAGCACATCAAGAGACGCTTCAATTCCATCCGCGATCAAGTCAAGGAGGGAGACATAGAGATTTTCAAGATACATACGGATCTGAATGTTGCAGACCCGTTGACTAAGCCTCTCTCATGAGCAAAACATGATCAGCACCAAGACTCCATGGGTGTTAGAATCATTACAATGTAATCTAGATTATAGACTCTAGTGCAAGTGGGAGACTGAAGGAAATATGCCCTAGAGGCAATAATAAAGTTGTTATTTATATTTCCTTATATCATGATAAATGTTTATTATTCATGCTAGAATTGTATTAACCGGAAACTTAGTACATGTGTGAATACATAGACAAACAGAGTGTCAATAGTCTGCCTCTACTTGACTAGCTCATTGAATCAATGATGGTTATGTTTCCTGACCATAGACATGAGTTGTCATTTGATTAACGGGATCACATCCTTAGAGAATGATGTGATTGACTTGACCCATCCATTAGCTTAGCACGATGATCGTTTAGTTTGTTTCTATTACTTTCTTCATAACTTATACATGTTCCTATGACTATCAGATCATGCAACTCCCGAATACCGAAGCAACACTTAGTGTGCTATCTAACATCACAACGTAACTGGGTGACTATAAAGATGCTCTACAGGTGTCTCCGATGGTGTTTTTTGAGTTGGCATAAATCAAGATTAGGATTTGTCACTTCGAGTATCGGAGAGGTATCTCTGGGCCCTCTCGATAATGCACATCACTATAAGCTTTGCAAGCAATGTGACTAATGAGTTAGTTATGGAATGATGCATTACGGAACGAGTAAAGAGACTTGCCGCTAACAAGATTGAACTAGGTATTGAGATACCGACGATCGAATCTCGGGCAAGTAACATACCGATGACAAAGGGAACAACGTATATCGTTATGTGGTTTGACCTATAAAGATCTTCATAGAATATGTGGGAGCCAATATAAACATCCAGGTTCCGCTATTGGTTATTGACCGGAGACATGTCTCAGTCATGTCTACATAGTTGTCGAACCCGTAGGGTCCGCATGCTTAATGTTCGGCGACGATCGATATTATGAGTTTATGTGTTTTGATGTACCAAAGGTAGTTCGGAGTCCCGGATATGATCACGGACATGACGAGGAGTCTCGAAATGGTCGATACATAAAGATTGATATATTGGACGGCTATATTCGGACACCGGAAGTGTTCCGGGTGATTTCGGAGAAAACCAGAGTGCCGGAGGGTTACCGGACCCCCCCCCCAGGGAAAGTTGGGCCTTCGTGGGCCATAGGGAAGAGGGGAGGCAGCCCACAAGGGGCAGCCACGCCCCCTCCCTATAGGGAGTCTGAATTGGACTAGGGAGGGGGGCGCACCCCCCTTTCCTTCTCCTCTTCCTCTCCCTTCCTTCCTTCGCCTTCCCTCCTAGTTGGACTAGGAAAGGGGGAGTCCTACTCCTACTAGGAGGAGGACCCCTCCCCTCCTTGGCGTGCCCTAGGGCCGGCCGGCCTCCCCCTTGCTCCTTTATATACGGGGGCAGGGGGAACCCTAGAACACACAAGTTGATTGTTTCCCGCTGTGTGCGGTGCCCCCTTCCACCATAATCCACCTCGGTCTTATCATCGTAGTGCTTAGGCGAATCCCTGCGCCGGTAGCTTCATCATCACTGCCATCACGCCGTCATGCTGATGAAGCTCTCCCTCGACACTCAGCTGGATCGAGAGTTCGTGGGACGTCACCGAGCTGAACGTGTGCAGATCGTGGAGGTGCTGTACTTTCGGTACTAGGATCAGTCGAATCGTGAAGACATACGACTACATCAACCGCGTTGTCATAATGCTTCCGCTTATGGTCTACGAGGGTACGTGGACAACACTCTTCCCCTCTCGTTGCTATGCATCACCATGATAGATCTTGCGTGTGCGTAGGAAAATTTTGAAATTACTGCGTTACTCAACACCCTTAGTCCAGGACTCCCTCAGTAGCCCCTAAACCGGGCTTCAACGACGAGGTGTCCGACATGCAGATTGTCTTCGGCATTGCAAGGCGGGTTCCTCCTCCGAATACTCCAAAACAGCCTTCGAACACAAAGAACATGGCCGGCTCTGCAAAACAAGTACCACACATAGCCGCAGAGAGTATAATATTTCACGAGTCCAATCTACTGACAACTTTTTGTAGTGTGACACCACATCACCTCCCGGTCATTATTTTGAACCATTTTTTGGCCTGCTGCTTCATATTCTGAGATGTGTTTTTACTGGCACGTCTTGTCAAAGCAGAGATCGTGTCCCTTTATTGTGGGATTCTCATCAATACGGGCGTGGGTAATCCAACCGTGTCGTCTACGCGGCCCTTGGGAAACAGGCGAGTTTTAAGGCGATTGGGGAGGCGCTTGATATTCGCTGCCTTTATAAGGGGATAAGGATTCACCCTCTTTCACCCACGCCTTCTCTCTCTCTCTCTCTCTCTCTGCCTACCCGCTCTCGAGCTCCAGCGCCCAAGTCCTCATCTTTTCCGCCTCAAGACAGCACTCCGACCATGTCCGGATCCGGAGCGCAAGGCAAGTGGATGGTCTCCTCCGTCAAGGAGAAGGACATCACCCAGCTCTGGGAGGCCGTATATTTGGCCAAGGAGATCGCCCACCGGCTTCCAACCGAGGGACAGATTGTCCCCACCCCGGAACCCCATGAGAGGGTAGTGTTCATTCCCCACTTCGTCCGCGGGCTGGGATTTCCACTCCACCCATTCATCCATGGACTTATGTTCTACTACGGGCTAGATTTCCATGATCTAGCCCCAAATTCCATCCTCAACATCTCGACATTCATTGTCATGTGCGAGGCTTTCCTCCGCATCCCACCCCATTTCGGATTGTGGCTAAAGATCTTCAATGTGAAGCCGAAGGTGGTGGGTGGCCAACACGCAGAGTGCAGAGGCGCCATGGTGAGCAAGATGCCGAACGTCACATGGCCCGAAGGCTCCTTCGTGGAGACCGTCAAAGGGTGGCAGCAATTGTGGTTCTATATCATAGAGCCCCGCGATGCCACATGGGCCGCGGCTCCAGAATTCAAGTCCGGCGCCCCAATGCGGCTCACCTCCTAGCTAGAGAAGGGCCTAAATTGGGTTTCATCAGACGAGCTAACAACACTGCAGACGCGCATCCAGCGCATGGTGGACAAGAACGACAAGCTCGTCAACATGATTCAGGTGATGCTAGTTATCCGGATCCTTCCATGCCAGAGCCGGGCTTGCCATCTATGGGAGTTCGATCCGACCAAGCACCAGACCTTGCAGCGGTTCTTCGGAACCATGCACGAAGATATCTGGAAGGTACTCTTCAAGGCCAACGAGACGTGGCCGAATACGACCGAGGACCGTGGGCACAACCTGGCCCATCCCGCCAGTCTGGTAAGACTTTCGCATTTCAAGGTGTATCCTTTACTTGCTTTTTCAAAGAAGGGGCCTAAGCCTCCCTATATATATTTTTTCAGTGCTGGACAAAGAAGGCGGAGCGGATTCAGTGTCTGGCTCCGCTGCCCGAGGAACCAGCCATCCCGCTTCTGTCGAAGATGCCGGTTCCGGCACCCTACCAGGCACCGGAGAAGAAGGCCAAGGGGACCAGAGGTGGCCTCCGTCACAAGGGCACTTTGGACATGATGTCCGAAGACGCCGAAACTCATTCCTCCGTCGCCGAAGATGATGACGAGGAGGAGGAAAGCAACTCTCCCCCTGAGGGGGGAAGGAAGAAGAGGGTGGCTTCCACAACTCTGGAAGCAGAGGCGTCCAACAAGGGGAAGGTCTCCCTCGCGGATAACTCCATGTGGGACATCGATAGCAGCCCAGAGCGGCGCCCCCGAGATAAGCCCCTGGCCAAATCGTGAGTATCCAAAGGCCTTGACGCATTCATATATCAGCTTCTTTACTTCGTAGTTTTGACATGTTGAATCATGCACTTGCAGTCCGGCTCGTTCCGACCTCGAGCGATCCTCATCTTCAGGGAATTCGCTGGACCCGAAGATGATGGACAGTGGGTCCCTTCCGGCGGCCTCCTCTCCCAGGGCCATGGATGACACCGAGGTACTGTCTCGAGGGACTCCAGGCCAGGGAGAGACACAGGAGGCCGTCAGGGCGGTGCCAGAGGGTGAAACCTCAGCCGCCGAACACATGGGAGAGCGAATCCCCATGGAGACTGGTGATGGGGGCTATATCCAATTCGGTCCCCAGGTGAATACGGCCTCGGAGACCTATACGGCTCCGGAGTCCGGCAAGAAGCCTCCTTCGAAAGAAGGAGGTGTGCCCATTCCGCCGGTGACCTCTGTCCAACCAGAGGCACCGGATACTCTACTGGAAGCGCTGCGAAGTGCTTCCATTGTTGAGAAACACCGTACCCTCATGGGTACGATAGTTGAGAGGATTCAGTATGCAATGAGCGGACTGGCCGAAGCCTGCACAAGCCTTCTAACAGGTTTTGAGGTAAGCAATGCAATTGTATAAAAAAGAGTGTCAAAGTATAGACAGTAACCCCTAAGACTCTATCCGGTGTTCGGAAAGAAAAGCCGGACAGAGGATCAAGTAATTTTCGCAGGAGACTAACTAAACATGTCTAATGTGAATAAGCAGACGTCGTTGCTAGCCGCCACCTCTCATGCTAATGAGGTCTTCGGACTAAAGCAGTGTCTGGAGCGGGCCGAGGCTCGCCGTATAAAAAAGCAGCTAGAAGACAAGCAAGGTATGCAATGACCTTGTGTATATCCGGAAAGGATGAATGATTTGTGCTGACCATAGTGCCATGATATTTATTAGGGGCGGCGGCCGAGGTAGAGACCCTCAAGAAGGCGCTAGACGAGGCTGAGGAGAGAGCGGCCAAGGAACAAGCCACCCGTGAAAAGCACGAGGCCAGGGCGGTGAGGTCCAACAAGAGCTCCAAGACGTCGTGAAGAAATGCGAGTCCTTGGAGCACAATATTGCGGATCAAGAGACCGAACTCGCCAAGGCTCGCCAAAGTGCACAAGATGCCCTGGCTGAAGCCCAGGGCGCTCTCCAGGAGATTCAAGAGGCCAAGAAGATTGCGGCGGGTAAGGCCTTCCTTATGCAGAGCAAATATGTGAAGAAGAGGTATCTCTTACTAACCCGGATTTGGAGTTCCCCAGGAGCATTTGCGGATTTGCCGCGCAGTGTAGCCGACGCTGCAGAGTTCTTCCGAGCCGAAGAGGGGAGCTCGATGAAGAAGCTATTCTGGTCGCAATACCTTGCGCCAGAACATCCGGTTCCCTTTAGAGACTAGCTAAAACAGTCGGTCGAACTGCATAGGGTGGCCGAACTAGCCATGAAGGATGTAACATCCGGATGTGGCCTGCCGAAGCTATACCCAGCAGCTACTTCGGGCTCGTGAAGCGGCTAATCAATGCCTACCCCCGCATGACACCATCAAGCGGTCGGTCTGCATCGAGGTTGCGCGGATGGCCTTCGCCCGTGTCAAGGTGCAGTGGGCGAAGATGAACGCCTCAAGCTCGTGACCGAGGGACTACCCGCTGGCAAGGAGCAACGTACGCCCGATCGGTATTTTGAAGATTTCCTGGAGGGGTCGCGCATTGTGGCGGCACAATGTTCAAAAGACATTATCTTCGAATGAATACATTTGTGTTGTCGCTGCCTTGTATGATGAAACGAGATCGTTATGTAATATCATGCTTTATTTAAAATTTTACCTCTTGTGTGGCCATTTTTATTAAATCTGAGAGTTGGCCAGTCATCGGCTTCAGCCCCCACGTAGGTAGGACGGGGGTGTTCGGGATGGAATCTAAACACTCTTGATCCAAAATTTTGGTCCTTGAAGGAGGTGTTTAGCGCAACGAACCAGGCAATCGGACTATGTGGCTTTATCACCCTCACTTAGCCATAGGAGTTCGACAATAAAAATGTAGGCGCGGCCCCTAGTTAGCATTTAATCCGGACTAGGGTGCTGTAAACACCTGATCGGACTAAGGCCGATCCGTCGCATAATGCGGGAAAAACCGCAAAAGATTTGTAACCTCCGAACAGCTGACCGGCTCACGCCGCATCATGACAGTCAATTTTCGGCTTTTTCTACTAAGGTGCTCATCTGGATAAACCAGGACACAATAGCAGTAGTTCTCCCTTTACTACCCTAGCCGATAGAGCGGGACGTAAGGTAGTAAGCACAGAAGCCGGGCAACCCAACTATTAACCAAAGACATGATTCGGAGCCAATGCATATAATGCTAAATTCGGGGTGCCGAACTCTACTGTAAAAAGTGTTCGGACTTTATTGCCGTAATATGGGGCGCAATGAAGCCCCTGGCGATTTAAGGCGTACCAAAGTGTACGAGTGCAATTGATAAGATTATCAAGAAAAAATGAAGTAGTAAGCTAGTGCCGCGAAAGTTGGGTCGCGGACTGTTTCCATTATAGTTTGACTAATACGTGAAAGCCTATTTTGTACAAATATTGTGATAAGCAACAGTGGCTATTTAACATGCCGAGACCAAGGAGGGGATGCGTACGGGTCCTGAAAGCAGGTAGAATGATCGCTAAGAAGAACATCTAGAGATTCCCCAATACGTTTGTGCTACTTGCCACCTTAGTATATCCGTCCTTTGAAAGGACCGATTATAAGGCCGTCGGAAGGGGCATGCGGAACCGAAACCTGAAGAGGATAAACATAAAAGTAAAAGTATGTGTGTCCAAGGAAGGTCGAGCCATATTGTGGACCACAGTCTGGTTATGCCTCCATCTCTGCCCATGGTATTTTTAGTTCGTAGTTATGTACGTGCGGTACGTATGCCGCCACTTGGTCGGGACTGAGACAGAGGTCGAATTGCTAGTCGATCTCCTGACGAGCTGGAATGTCCTACCGCAGAGTGGTCCAGACTCGTTTGACAGTGTCCGGGAGCATGGCCGCCGAATTAAGGTTCTGCTTGTGAAGGCCGCTCTATACCTCTTCTGCCAGGGCAGCGGTGTGCTCCTCAGTACGGAGGGAGCGCTCCGTGTTTCCATTGCCTGTTATGACGCCGCGTGGTCCGGGCATCTTGAGCTTGAGATAAGCATAGTGCGGCACCGCATTGAATCGGTCAAACGCGGTTCGTCCGAGCAGTGCGTGATAGCCGCTACGGAAGGGGACGATATCGAAGATTAACTCTTTGCTTTGGAAGTTGTCCGGAGATCCGAAGACGACCTCCAATGTGATTGAGCCCGAGCAGTGGGCCTCTACACCTGGTATAACTCCTTAAAGGTAGTTTTGGTGGGCTTGATCCTTGATGGATCGATGCCCATTTTGCGCACTGTATCCTGATAGAGCTGGTTGAGGCTGCTGCCACCGTCCATGAGGACTCGCGTGAGGTGGAATCCATCAATTATTGGGTCGAGAACCAGTGCAGCTGAACCGCTATGACAGATACAGGTAGGATGGTCCCTGCGATCAAAGGTTATCGGGCATGAAGACCATGGGTTGAATTTTGGGGAGACTCGCTCTATCGCATAGACGTCCCCGAGTGCGCGCTTGCGCTCCCTCTTGGGGATATGGGTAGCGTATATCATGTTCACCAATTTGACTTGAGTGGGAAACTTCTTTTGTCCCCCTGTGTTCGTTGGACGGGGCTCCTCATCATCATTTTCCCTTTGTGACCCCTTCTCCTTGTCTTCGGCATTTAACTTGCCAGCCTATTTGAAGACCCAACAACTCCGGTGAGTATGATTGGTTGATTTATCAGGGGTGCCGTGGATCTGACCTAGACGATCGAGTATGAGGTCTAGGCTGGAAGGGCCCTGATTATTCCTTCTATATGGCTTCTTTCGCTGCCGGACTTGGAGCCACTGAATTCGGCATTGACCGCTGTGTCGTTGGTATTATCACCGTTGCTTCGATGATTGTGTCTATTGCGTCGGGACTTGCTGTTGCTATTTCTGGCTTCCGAAGTGTCAGGTTCGCTTGCATTGTTATTGCTACGGGCTAGCCAGCTATCTTTGGTTGTGCAAAAGCGAGTCATAAGCGCCATGAGGGCTGTCATGGACTTCGGCATTTCTTGGCCGAGGTGTCAGGCAAGCCATTCGTCCCGGATGCTATGTTTAAAGGCCGCTAGGGCTTCGGCATCCGGACAGTCGACAATCTGGTTCTTTTAGGTTAAGAACCTAGTCCAGAATTTCCTGGATGACTCATCGGGCTGTTGAATTATGTGACTTACGTCGTCGGCATCCGGAGGTCAAACATATGTACCTTGGAAGTTGTCAAGGAAGGCTTCTTCCAAGTCCTCCCAGCTGCCAATGGAGTTTTCAGGCAGACTATTCAGCCAGTGCCAGGTTGGCCCCTTGAGTTTTAGGGGGAGGTATTTGATGGCATGAAGATCATCGTTGCAGGGCATATGAATATGGAGAATAAAGTCTTCAATCCATACCGCAGGATCTGTGGTTCCATCATATGATTCGATATTCACGGGTTTGAACCCTTCTGGGAATTCATGTTCCATTACTTCATCAGTGAAGCAGAGGGGGTGTGCGGCGCCTCTATATTGGGCCAGATCGTGACGTGGTTCGGATGGAGTCCGTCTGCGACTTTCGGCTCGGACCTGATTGTGCTTGCCATGTTCGGCTTGATAGCTGTCGTCGCACGTCGGGGCACGCCCCCGCGATCCGTAGTTCGATCTGGCCCGACCTGCTTTATTCTTCAGGTCCTCCCATAGGTCATACGTGTATCCATGAGCTATTTTGTCTTTGCCTTTACGGCGAGGTAGGACGGGCCGGTGTTCGGCTTGAGTTGTCGTTTTGTCCCGGCCACGTGGTGGTCGATCAGCCGCGTTACGCGCTGATGGTACGGGCTCAAGTGCCTCGTCATCGAATTGAGGTAGCAGTTTATGCTTCGGGTAACTTTTGGTTGGGCGCTCGAGGCCGTATTCTTCTGCTGCCAGGACATCAGTCCATCTATCGTTGAGCAGATCTTGATCATCTTGAAGCTGTTGCTGCTTCTTTTTCAGGCTCCTTGCAGTGGCTATTAGCCATTGCTTAAAGCGATCCTGCTCAAGAGGTTCCTCGGGCATGATAACATCCTCGTTGCTGAGGCTCACCTCATCCTCGGAGAGCGGAAGATAATTACTGTCCTCTGAGTCTTCGTTTATGGCCTGTTCATCAGGGCTAACTTGCCCATTTTCCCGTTCATCCTGTTCTGAAGTTGGCTCAACGGGGTCTTCATTGTCTTCAGCATCGTCCGGAGTATTGTTTTCTCCCGTGCAGGTATTGTTGTCTTTTCCACGGCGTAACTTGGAGCGGCGCCGCTGACGTCGGCGCTTTGGTTGTATCTCAGGAGGTTTATCCTCGACTGGGTCCTCCTTGTCATCACCGCTATTCTCTTTGGGTGTATCCACCATGTACATGTCATATGAGGAGGTGGTCGTCCAGCGTCCGGTAAGCCGCGGGTTTGGGGCCTCCTCTTCTCTGGCATCGTCATCCATACCATCGATGTCTTCGGAGCCGTAATCGAGCATGTCGGTTAAGTCCTTGACAGTGGCTATGAAGTGGGAGGTGGGTGGGAAGAAAAATTCCCCGTCATCAACCCCTAGTTCGAGTCGGATATATTCGGTTATGAGTCTCCTACTAAGGAGAGGGATTTAAATGAATTCAGCACATCGCTTAAAGGTGAGTGCCGGAAGATGTCCGCGATGCTGAATTTGACGACCGATGCCTGATCGGGCTCGACGGATGCGAGCGTGCGGAGTTTGGAACCTGTGGCCGGAGACGAATCCGAGGTTCCGACAATGCAAGTCATGTTCGAGGTTGGGTTTGTGTGCGGCTCCAGCGCCGCTGAGTCTGCAGCTCCCGTGGTGGGCTTGAGCTTCCCGTCCTCAGGTGGCATGATCTGCTCCAGATCTAGGGCCGGAGCACTCACAGGTGCTATCTCCTGGGTATGCTCCGACGGCAGATTTAGGTCATGCTCATCGAGGTGGCAGGGGCGGCTGCCATGGGCTCGAACCCGTCGAAGATCAATCCTCCGCGGGTATCAGCAACGTAGTTCAAGCTTCCAAACCCGACCTGATGGCCAGGGGCATAGCTGTCGATCTACTCTAGATGGCCAAGCGAGTTGGCCCATAGTGCGATGCTACGAAATACGAAGATCTATCCGGGAAGAAAAACTTCCCCCTGGACAACATTATTGTAGATGATTGACGGGGCCATCAAACCTCTTGAAGACGACGCAGCGGAACTCTCAATGAAAGCACCAATGTTGGTGTCAAAACCGGCAGATCTCAGGTAGGGGGTCCCGAACTGTGCATCTGAGGTTGATGGTAATAGGAGACAAGGGACACGAAGTTTTACCCAGGTTCGGGCCATCTTGATGGAGGTAATACCCTACATCCTGCTCAATTGATATTGATGAGTATGGGGGTTACAAGAGTTGATCTACCACGAGATCGTAATGGCTAAAACCCTAGAAGTCTAGCCTATATGATTATGATTACCTCTACGGACTAAACCCTCCGGTTTATATAGACACCGGAGGGGACTAGGGTTGTACAAAGTCGGTTATAGAGAAAGGAATCTTCATATCCGAACGCCAAGCTTGCCATCCACGCCAAGGAGAGTGATAACCCACAAGTATAGGGGATCACCTGTAGCCTCTTTCGATAAGTAAGAGTGTCGAACCCAACGAGGAGCTAAAGGTAGAACAAATATTCCCTCAAGTTCTATAGACCACCGATACAACTCTACACACGCTTGACGTTCGCTTTACCTAGAACAGCTATGAAACTAGAAGTACTTTGTAGATGTTTTTGGATAGGTTTAAAGATAATAAAGAGCGCGTAAATAAAAAGTAGGGCTTGTTTAGATAAAGACACAACTAAGTTAGTTTTAGTATAGAGCTTGTTGTCACACAAGAAAGTTATTTGTCCCTAGGCAATCGATAACTAGACCGATAATCATTATTGCAATTTTATTTGAGGGAGAGGCATAAGCTAACATACTTTCTCTTCTTGGGTCATATGCACTTATGATTGGAACTCTAGCAAGCATCCGCAACTACTAAAGATCATTAAGGTAAAACCCAACCATAGCATTAAAGTATCAAGTCCTCTTTATTCCCATACGCAAACAACCTACTTACTCAGGTCTGTGCTTCTGTCACTCACGCCACCCACTGTAAGCAAATGATGAACATATTGCAAACCCTACAGCGGGGATCCCTCATTCTTGCGCGACACAGAGAGCACCATAGGACAGCACCAATAATAAAACATGCAACTCAAACCAATCACGACATCAATTAACCCATAGGACAAAACGGATCTACTCAAACATCATAGGATAGCCATACATCATTGGGAAACAATATATAGCATTGAGCACCATGTTTAAGTAGAGATTACAGTGGGTAAAAGGGGGGTTAGACCGCTGCATAGAGGGGGGAAGAGTTGGTGATGATGGCAGTGAAGTTGTTGGTGTAGATTGCGGTGATGATGATGGCCCCGGCGGCGTTCCGGCGCCACCGGAAGAGAGGGGGAGAGAGCCCCCATGTCCTTCTTCTTCTTCCTTGACCTTCTCCCTAGATGGGAGAAGGGCTTCCCCTCTGGTACATGGCCTCCATGGCGGCGGAGGGGCGAGAGCCCCTCTGAGATTGGATTTGTCTCTCTGTCTCTTTCTGTTTCTGCGTTTTTTGATTCTGCCCTTTCACTGTTTCTTAAATCCCCGGAGATCCGTAACTCCGATTGGGCTGAATTTTGGACATGATTTTTATCCGGATATTAGCTTTCTTGCGGCGAAAGAAGGGCATTAACATCCTTACAGGGTGGCCACGAGGGCCCAGGGCGCGCCCCCTACCTCGTGGCCCCCTCGGGCATCGTCTCACGTTGATTCTTCTTCCCAAAAATCACATATATTCCAAAAAAAATCTCCGTCGGTTTTTATCCCGTTTGGACTCTGTTTGATATGGATTTTCTGCGAAACAAAAAACATGCAACCAATAGGAACTGGCACCGGGCACTGGATCAATATGTTAGTCCCAAAAATAGTATAAAAAGTTGCCAAAAGTATATGAAAGTTGTATAATATTGGCATGGAACAATCAAAAATTATAGATACGACGGAGACATATTAGCATCCCCAAGCTTAATTCCCGCTCATCCTCGATTAGTTAAATGATAAAAAGATAATTTTTGATGTGGAATGCTACCTAGCATAATCTTGATCATGTAATCTAATCATGGCATGAATATTAAGACACGAGTGGTTCAAATCAATAGTCTATCATTTGACGTTAAGATAATAATACTTCAAGCATACTAATAAAGCAATCATGTCTTTTCAAAATAACATGGCCAAAGAAAGTTATCCCTACAAAATCATATAGTCTGGCTATGCTCCATCTTCACCACACAAAATATTCAAATCATGCACAACCTCGATGACAAGCCAAGCAATTGTTTCATACTTTTGACGTTCTCAAACCTTTTCAACTTTCACGCAATACATGAGCGTGAGCCATGGACATAGCACTATAGGTGGAATAGAATATGATGATGGAGGTTGTGTGGAGAAGACAAAAAAGGAGAAAGTCTCACATCGACGCGGCTAATCAACGGGCTATGGAGATGCCCATCAATTGATGTCAATGCGAGGAGTAGGGATTGCCATGCAATGGATGCACTAATAGCTATAAGTGTATGAAAGCTCAAACTGAAACTAAGTGGGTGTGCATCCAACTTGCTTGCTCATGAAGACCTAGGGCATTTGAGGAAGCCCATCGTTGGAATATACAAGCCAAGTTCTATAATGAAAATTCCCACTAGTATATGAAAGTGATAACTCAAGAGACTCTCTATATGAAGAACATGGTGCTACTCTGAAGCACAAGTGTAGTAAAAGGATAGTAACATTGTCCCTTCTCTTTTTTCCCTTTTTTTTCTTTTTTTCTTTTTTTTCTTTTTTTCTTTTTTCCCTTTTTTTTGTAGGCTTCTTTGGCCTCTATCTTTTTTTTGGGGGGAGGGCTTTTTTGGCCACTTTTATTTTGATAATGGGACAATGTTCTAATAATGATGATCATCACACTTTATTTACTTACAACTCAATATTACAACTCAATACTAGAACAATGATATGACTCTATATGAATGCCTCCGGCGGTGTATCGGGATTTGCAATGATCTAGCATAGCAATGACATCAAAAAATGGACAAGCCATGAAAACATCATGCTAGCTATCTTACGATCATGCAAAGCAATATGACAATAAATGCTCAAGTCATGTATATGATGATGATGGAAGTTGTGTGGCAATATATCTCGGAATGGCTATGGAAATGCCATAATAGGTAGGTATGGTGGCTGTTTTGAGGAAGATATAAGGAGGCTTATGTGTGATAGAGCGTATCGTATCACGGGGTTTGGATGCACCGGCGAAGTTTGCACCAACTCTCGAGGTGAAAAAGGGCAATGCACGGTACCGAAGAGGCTAGCAATGATGGAAGGATGAGAGTGCGTACAATGCATGGACTCAACATTAGTCATAAAGAACTCACATACTTATTGCAAAAATCTATTAGTCATCAAAACAAAGTACTAAGAACATGCTCCTAGGGGGATAGATTGGTAGGAAAAGACCATCGCTCGTCCCCGACCGCCACTCATAAGGAAGACAGTCAATAAATACCTCATGCTCCAATTTTGTTACATAACGATTCACCATACGTGCATGCTACGGGAATCACAAACTTCAACACAAGTATTTATACAATCCACAACTACCCACTAGCATGACTCTAATATCACCATATTTATATCGCAAAACTATTGCAAGGAATCAAACATATCATATTCAGTGATCTACAAGTTTTACGTAGGATTTTATGACTAACCATGTGAATGACCAGTTCCTGTCATCTCTCTAAATAGATATAAGTGAAGCAAGAGAGTTTAGTCCTTTCTACAAAATATATGCCCATGCTCTAAAAAATATAAGTGAAGCAAAAGAGCATTCTACAAATTGCGGTTTTCTATGTGAAGAGAAACAGGCAATCCAAACTTCAAAAAATAAAAGTGAGGCACATGAAGCATTCTATAAAGCCATACTCAAAAGATATAAGTGAAGTGCAATGAGCATTCTATAAATCAACCGAGGACTATCTCATACCAGCATGGTTCATAAAATAAAAGTGAAAACTAAATGCAAAAGACGCTCCAAGATTTGCACATATCGCATGAACAAAACGAATCCGAAAACATACAGATATTTGTTGAAGAAAGATGGGATGCCTTCCGAGGCATCCCCAAGCTTAGACGCTTGAGTCTCCTTGAATATTTACTTGGGGTGCCTTGGGAATCCCCAAGCTTGAGCTCTTGCCTCTCCTCCTTCTACTCACATCGAGACCTCCTCGATCTTCGAACACTTCATCCACACAAAACTTCAACAGAAAACTCGGTAAGATCCGTTAGTATAATAAAGCAAAGCACTACTCTAAGTACTGTTGCAGACCAATTCATATTTTGTTTTTTCATTGTAGCTACTGTAATATAACTTTTCCATGGCTTAATCCATTGATAGAAATCGATAGTTTCATCAAACCAAGCAAACTATGCATCAAAAACAGAATATGTCTTAAACAGGACAGTCTGTAGTAATCTGAACATTCACCATACCTCTGTTACTCCAAAAATTCTGCAAAAATTAGGACAAATATAAAATTTGTATAGAAAGACAGTGCAAAAAGTTTCAGAACTGTTTGGAGTTCCAGTAAAAAATGTAAAAACGCGCACTACAGACAAAGTTTCTGTCCTGCACCGCACAAACCAACAAGCAATGTAAACATCCTAAAGGCAAACCTTGGCACATTATTTTTATAATACAAAGGAATTGTTCAAGGGGATAATTTTTTAAAAAAGTTTCTGTAATCAAGGGTCACAAAGTGTCCATGGGCATGAACAAAGTTCAAGGCTAGCTCCCACTTTAACAATGCTCGTCTTTCTCACTTTCGCTTTTCTTTTTGAAAAAAATTTAGGTTCCCCTCTTTATTTTTTTTTGTTTTTAAACTTTATAAAAGCACTCAACAGAAATAAATGACTCTCTAAAACTTCCGGGTTGTCTCCCTGGCAGCGCTTTATTTAAAGCCATTAAGCTAGGCATATAGTGCTCAAGTAATGGATCCACCCGGATCCCAAGGTATATCAAAGCCAATTTTAATTAACAATGATTTGTGATTTAGTAGTGAGCACAAAGCAACATAAATCAAGCAATGACGAAGTCTAACTCTCTTCCTATGCATCGGCATGTCATAAAAGAACAATTCATGCACACATAGTAAAGGCCAATGCATAGTATAAATAGTTTCTTGCAATTTTATCGTGTTGGAAACATGGAGAGGCGGAGATGTAGTTCCTCTCTCGTAATAATTGCAATTCGGAGCAGCAAGCACATGCATATTATATCTATCAAAATCATCATGTGTAGTAGTAAAACGCAACTCATCAATATAATCCTTAATAAGGGCAAACTTCTCCGATATAGTGTAGTCGGGAGAATTCAAATAGATAATAGGACTATCATGCGTGGGTGCAATAGAAACAATTTCATGTTTAACATAAGGAACTATAGCAAGTTCATCTCCATAAGCATAATTCATATTGGCATCTTGGCCACAAGCATAGCAAGCATCATCAAAAAGGGATATTTCAAAAGAACCAACGGGTCCATAATAATCATCATAGCATTCATCCTTCAGTAAGCACGAAGGGAAATTAAACAATGTATGAGTTGAAGAGTTACTTTCATTAGAAGGTGGGCATGGGTGATCAATCCGCTCTTCCTCCTTTTGTTCTTCGCTCTCCTCCTCATCTTTTTCATCCAATGAGCTCACAATGTCATTAATTTCTTCTTCCATAGACTCCTGCAAAATATTAGTCTCTTCTTGGACAGCGGAGACTCTCTCAATAAAATCATCAATATCGGAATTGAATTCATAATTCTCATAGCAATATTTAAGTATAGCAAAATTTTCAGGTCTATAAACCGAATCATCAAAATCTTCAAACTCTTTAAACAAAGATTCAATTTCATAAGCACCCATAAAAGCAACGAATTCTTCTATTTGTTCCACATCATAGTAATCATATATACCATTAGCATAAGAAGCCAAGGTTTTATCATCATTAAATTTGCATGGAATGGGAAGGTGTGGAGCCTTCATCCTAGAGCAACAAGTATAATCATACCTCAAGCATAGTTTCCGAGCATACCAATGCAACATATGAATTTTATCCCATAATAGTTTCCCTTTTTGAGTCAAGCGATAATCCCTAAAGTATTCACGTTGATCCAACGTGTCTCCCATTGTATAATTGAATAGGGTTTTCTCAGGATTATTAAAGTAGTGCATAATATCTTTCACATAATGAGCATCGAGGGTTTTAGGAGGTTCCCCATCTCAATGAGTAGCAAGTAAACCTATATAAAGCAAACAAACACACACGAGAATATTCACCCCACGCTATTGCTCCCCAACAACGGTGCTAGAAAAAGGTCTTTATAACCCACAAGTATAGGGGATCAATTGTAGCCTCTTTCGATAAGTAAGAGTGTCGAACCCAACGAGGAGCTAAAGGTAGAACAAATATTCCATCAAGTTCTATCGACCACCGATACAACTCTACGCACGCTTGACGTTCTCTTTACCTAGAACAAGTATGAAACTAGAAGTACTTTGTAGGTGTTTTTGGATAGGTTTCAAGATAATAAAGAGCACGTAAATAAAAAGTAGGGGCTGTTTAGATAAATACACAACTAAGTTAGTTTTAGTAGAGAGCTTGTTGTCACACAAGAAAGTTATTTGTCCCTAGGCAATCGATAACTAGACCGATAATCATTATTGCAATTTTATTTGAGGGAGAGGCATAAGCTAACATACTTTCTCTTCTTGGATCATACGCACTTATGATTGGAACTCTAGCAAGCATCCGCAACTACTAAAGATCATTAAGGTAAAACCCAACCATACCATTAAAGTATCAAGTCCTCTTTATTCCCATACGCAAACAACCTACTTACTCGGGTATGTGCTTCTGTCACTCACGCCACCCACCATAAGCAAATCATGAACATATTGCAAACACTACAGCGGGGATCCCTCACGCTTGCGCGACGTAGAGAGCACCATAGAACAACACCAATAATAAAACATGCAACTCAAACCAATCACGACATCAATTAACCCATAGGACAAAACGGATCTACTCAAACATCATAGGATAGCCATACATCATTGGGAAACAATATATAGCGTTGAGCACCATGTTTAAGTAGAGATTACAGCGGGTAAAAGAGGGGTTACACCACTGCATAGAGGGGGGAAGAGTTGGTGATGATGGCGGTGAAGTTGTTGGTGTAGATTGCGGTGATGATGATGGCCCCGACGGCGTTCCGGCGCCACCAGGAGAGAGGGGGAGAGAGCCCCCTCCTTCTTATTCTTCCTTGACCTTCTCCCAAGGGTTTCCCCTCTGGTACATGGCCTCCATGGCGGCGGAGGGGTGAGAGCCCCTCCGAGATTGGATTTGTCTCTCTGTCTTTTTCTGTTTCTGCGTTTTTTGATTCTGCCCTTTCACCATTTCTTAAATTCCTGGAGATCCGTAACTTCGATTGGGATGAATTTTGGACAAGATTTGTATCCGGATATTAGCTTTATTGCGGCGAAAGAAGGGCATCAACCGCCTTACGGGGTGGCCACGAGGGCCCACGGTGCGCCTGACCCCTTGGGGCGCGCCCCCTGCCTCGTGGCCCCCTCGGGCATCGTCTCATGTCGATTCTTCTTCCCAAAAAACACATATATTCCTAAAAAATCTCCGTCAATTTTTATCCCGTTTGATATGGATTTTCTGCGAAACAAAAAACATGCAACAAACAGGAACTGGCACTAGGCACTGGATCAATATGTTCGTCCCAAAAATAGTATAAAAAGTTGCCAAAAGTATATGAAAGTTGTATAATATTGGCATGGAACAATCAGAAATTATAGATATGACGGAGACATATCACAGAGTCCCATGCGGACACGGGTGAGAGAATCTTCGGTCTTGTATCTTCATAGCCCAAAAGTCCGGCCCATGTCCAACAGGCTGGACGCCCGAGGACCCCTTAGTCTAGGACTCCCTCAAAGAGCTCCACGTACTCAATCATCATATAGTCTTCCATGATTGCTACTACTCAAAGCATATTCTTAGAACAAATGGCATCCATCGAACACAGAGAAATATAGGGGCTTAATATTTCGCGTCCCAACTTATTTATCACAAAGATAATTGTCAACAATAATAAATCATGATCAAATATATTTGACTGGTCATATGTGCCTAGATCTTTCCCCACCACATGATGCTGCCAACTAGAGAATAATTGAGGTTGAAATGGGAGTGCATACTATTGACTCTTGCATAAAAGTAAACATTGAAAAGTAAAAGATAGGCCCTTCGCAGAGGGAAGCAGAGGTTGTCATGTGCTTTTTATTTGGATGCCCAAGCTCTTAATGCAAAGGAACGTCATGTTATATTGCCCCTTATGATAGCAACCTTTATTATGCAATCTGTTGCTTTTATTACTTTTCCATCACAAGTTCGTACAATGCTCAATTTTCCCTTACAGTAAAAGATCAAACATATTTAGGAGCAATTTTTATTGCTTTATCACCGATGACAACTTACTTGACAGATTTTATTCAATCCATAGGTAGGTGTGGTGGACACTCATGGCAAGAAACTGGGTTTAAGGGTTCTCGGATGCACAAGTAGTATCTCTAGTCAGTATGAATTTTTGGCTAGCAAAAGATCCTAGGCAAACACCACATGTTGGAGGATCTATGACAATATAACTTCTATGCAAATATACACAACCATAACTCATTAGGTTGTCTTCCTTGTCCAACTTCAACTAATTTTCTCAAGTTTGAAAATAATTAGTGGGTATTCACAATCATATAAGATGCCCAAGATAATATATTTGCATGTGAAAGTTCTCTTCCTTGTACTAATCATTCATGAATTGCTTGTATGACCAATATTGTGATTGTCAAGCTTCAAAAGATTTCACTTTCTAAACCCAATGTGAAGCTAATACTAGGCATGATATGAACATATAATTCCAACTTCATGATATATAATTCATTCAACAATTTACTCATAGGATATAAGTGAAGCACAAGAGCAAAATACAAACTACTCCAAAAAGATATAAGTGAAGATCAAGGGAGTAGTTAAGTGAAGGGGTAGTTATGTGAGGACTCTCTTTTATTTAAAAACTTTCAGATCTAAGTATTTTATTAAAACAGCAAGCTAAACAAAACAAAATGACATTCCAAGAATAGCCCAACTAATGTTAAAAGCAAAAACTTAGGCTCAACCGATACTAACCAATAATTGTTGATGAAGAAAGGTGGGATGCCTACCGGGGCATCCCCAAGCTTAGATGCTTGAGACTTCTTGAAATATTATCTTGGGATGCCGTGGGCATCCCCAAGCTTGAGTTTTTATGTCTCCTTAATTCCTTTTATTTCACGGTTTCCCTAAATCTGAAAAACTTCATCCACACAAAACTCAATAAGAACTCGTGAGAAACGTTAGTATAAATCAATGCAACACCTTATCATTCTCTACTGTAGCAAATCACTAAAATTATTATTCAAAATTGCATACTAAATGCCTCTACATATTTAATAGTCGTATCCTCAAATATAATCACTAAACAAGCAAAACATATGCAAACAATGCAAACATAACAACAATATGCCAAAACAGTACAGTCTGTAAAGAATGCAAGAGTATAAATACTTAGTTAACTCCAAAAATTATGAAAATTTACCACACTATAGAAAATTTATCAGAGCTTATTGTGCAAAAAGTTTCAGCATTTTATCACATTCTGACTTTTCTAGGGAATTTTTTTAACAATGATAAACTTTCTGTTTTGAAACAGCAACATGTACACTTGCAAAATAAGCATGGTGAAGGTTACCCTTGACATTTTTATTGAAAAGAAAGATGAAAAACATTATTCTAAATAAAATCAAGCAAATCCTAACAAAATAAATTGACGCTCCAAGTAAAACTCATATCATGTGACGAATGAAAATATAGCTCCAAGTGAGGTTACCGATAATGTTGGAGATGAAAGAGGGGATGCCTTTCGAAGCATCCCCAAGCTTAGTTGCTTGGATCTTCCTTGGATATTACCTTGGGGTGCCTTGGGAATCCCCAAGCTTAGGTTCTTGGCACTCCTTATTCTCCTCATATCGATATCTCACCCAAAACTTGAAAACTTCAATCACACAAAACTTAACGGAACTTCATGAGATGGGTTAGTATGATAAAGACAAATCATTCACTTTGGTACTGTCAAAGACAAGATTCATATTTGTTCTCACACAATTCCTAATGTACCTCATTATTTCCACAATTTATATTGAGCAATATAAGCCATAGAAACTAGAAAACAAGCAAACTATGCATTGAAAAACAGAATCTGTCAAAAACACAACAGTCTATAGTAATCTGTACTCCAACCATACTTATGCTACTCCAAGAATCCTGGAAAATTAGGACAACCTGGGAAATTTGTATATGAATCTTTTAGAAAATAATCAGGATTTTATCACGCTTCTGGAAAAAATGAAAATTATTTTACTGGGCATAAAAGTTTCTGTTTTTCAGCAAGATCAAATCAACTATCGCCATATACCATCCCAAAGGTCTTACTTGGCACTTTATTGAAACGAAATCTATAAAACATGATTAATATAGTAGCCTAATCATGTGAACACACAAAAACAGTAGGGGTAAATGTTGGGTTGTCTCCCAATAAGCGCTTTTCTTTAATGCCTTTTTAGCTAGGCATGATGATTTCAATGATGCTCACATAGAAGATAAGAATTGAAACATAACAAGAGCACCATGAAACACATGACTAGCACATTAAATACTAACCCACTTCCTATGCATAGGGATTTTGTGAGCAAACAATTTATGGGAATAGGAATCAACTAGCATAGGAAGGTAAAACAAACAAAACTTCAAGATTTTCAATACATAGAGAGGAAACTTGATATTTTTGCAATATGTAAAAGCATATGTTCCTCTCTCATAGTAATTTTTAGTAGCATCATGAATGAATTCAACAATATAACTATCACATAAAGCATTATTTTCATGACACAAAAGCATAGAAAACTTATTACTCTCCACATAAGCAAATTTCTTCTCATCAATAGTAGTGGGAGCAAACTCAGCAAAATAACTATCATGAGAGTGAAAATTAAAATTATGATGACAAGTTTCATGGTTATCATTATTCTTTATAGCATACATGTCATCACCATAATCATCATTGATAGCAACTTTGTTATCATAATCAATTGAAGCCTCATCCAAAATGGCGGATTCATCACTAAATAAAGTCATGACCTCTCCAAGTCCACTTTAATCATTATAATCATCATAAATAGGAGGAATACAATCATTATAACAAATTTGCACATCAAATCTCGGGGGACTAAAAATATCATCTTCATCAAACATAGCATCCCCAAGCTTATGTCTTTGCATATCATTAGCATCATGGATATTCAAAGAATTCATATTAACAACATTGCAATCATGCTCATCATTCAAAGATTTTTTGTCAAACATTTTATAGAATTCTTATTCTATCAATTGAGCATAATTTTCCTTTCCATCATTTTCAGGAAAGACATTATACAGTTGGATAATATGATGCAACCTCAATTCCAACTTTTTGTAGTTTCCTTTTTATAAACCAAATTAGTGACAAAACAAGAAACTAAAAGATTCGATTGCAAGATCACAAGATATACCTTCAAGCACTCACCTCCCCGGCAACGGCGCCATAAAAGAGCTTCATTGACAGGATGTGAGTGCCGCTTTCCTAACCTCCCCGGAAACGGCGCCAGAAAAGATCTTGATGTCTACTATGTAACTGTTGGGGAAACGCGGTAATTTCAAAAAAAAATCCTATGCACACGCAAGATCATGGTGATGCATAGCAACGAGAGGGGAGAGTGTTGTCCACGTACCCTCGTAGACCGTAAGCGGAAGCGTTATGACAACGCGGTTGATGTAGTCGTATGTCTTCACGATCGACCGATCCTAGCACCGAAGGTACGGCGCCTCCGCGATCTGCACACGTTCGGCTCGGTGACATCCCACGAACTCACGATCTAGAAGAGTGTCGAGGGAAAGCTTCGTTAGCACGATGACATGATGACGGTGATGATGATGCTATCGGAATAGGGCTTCGCCTAAGCACCGCTACGATATGACCGAGGTGGATTATGGTGGAGGGGGGCACCGCACACGGCTAGCAGATCAATGATCAACTTGTGCGTCCATGGGGTGCCCCCCGTATATAAAGGAGTGGAGGAGGGGAGGGGCCGGCCCTCTCTATGGCGCGCCCTAAGGGAGTCCTACTCCCACCGGAAGTAGGATTCCCCCTTCCCTAGTTGGAGTAGGAGAGGAAGGGAAGGAGCAGTAGGAGAGAAGGAAAGCCCCCCCCCCCCCAAACCTATTCCAATTTGGCCTCCTGCCCAAGGGGGGTGCACCAGCCCCTTGTGGGCTGGTGTACTTCCTTCTTATGGCCCATAAGGCCCATAACTTCTCCCGGGGGATTCCGGTAACCTCCCGGTACTCGGGAAAAATGCCCGAACCACTCGGAACCATTCCGATGTCAAAATATAGGCTTCCAATATATCGATATTTATGTCTCGACCATTTCGAGACTCCTCGTCATGCTCGTGATCACATCCGTGACTCCGAACAACCTTCGGTTCATCAAAACACATAAACTCATAATACCTATCGTCACCGAACATTAAGCGTGCGGACCCTACGTGTTCGAGAATTATGTAGACATGACCGAGACTCACTTCCAGTCAATAACCAATAGCGGAACCTGGATGCTCATATTGGTTCCTACATATTCTACGAAGATCTTTATCGGTCAAACCGCATAACAACATACGTTGTTCTCTTTGTCATCGGTATGTTACTTGTCCGAGATTCGATCATCGGTATCTCAATACCTAGTTCAATCTCATTACTGGCAAGTCTCTTTACTTGTTCCGTAATGCATCATCCCGCAACTAACTCATTAGTCACATAGCTTGCAAGGCTTATAGTGATGTGCATTACCGAGAGGGCCCAAAGATACCTCTCCGATAGACGGAGTGACAAATCCTAATCTCGATCTATGCCAACTCAAAAAAACACCATTGGAGACACCTGTAGAGTATCTTTATAATCACCCAGTTACGTTGTGACATTTGATAGCACACAAGGTGTTCCTCCGATATTCGGGAGTTGCATAATCTCATAGTCAGAGCAACATGTACAAGTCATGAAGAAAGCAGTAGCAATAAAACTGAATGATCATTATGTTAAGCTAACGGATGGGTCTTGTCCATCATATCATTCCCTAATGATGTGATCACATTCATCAAATGACAACACATGTCCATGGCTAGGAAACTTAACCATCTTCGATTAACAAGCTAGTCAAGTACAGGCATACTAGGGACACTCTGTTTGTCTATGTATTGACACATGTACTAAGTTTCTAGTTAGTACAATTCTAGCATGAATAATAAACATTTATCAGGATATAAGGAAATATAAATAACAACTTTATTATTGCCTCTAGGTCATATTTCCTTCAGCAACTTTATTCTTGTAGACACGTGTTGGGCTTCCAAGCGCAGAGTTTTCTAGGACAGCAGCAGTTTTCCCTCAAGTGGATGACCTAAGGTTTATCAATCCATGGGAGGCATTGGATGAAGATGGTCTCTCTCAAACAACCCTACAACCAAATGATAAAAAGTATCTTGTGTCCCCAACATGCCAAATACAATGGTAATTTGTATAGGTGCACTAGTTCGGCGAAGAGATGGTGATACAAGTGTAATATGGATAGAAGCTATTGATTTTATAATAAAAACAATAAAAACAGCAAGGTAGCAATTGATAAAACGGAGCACGAACGGTATCGCAATGCTTGAAAAATGAGGCCTAGGGTCCGTACTTTCGCTAGTGCAATCTCTCAACAATGCTAATCTAATTGGATCATATAACCACCCCTCAACGTGTGATGAAGAATCACTCCAAAGTTCTTATCTAGTGAGGAACATAAGAAGAAATTGTTTGTAGCTATTCTTTCCGGTCGATCTATCCAAGAGTTCATACTAAAATAACACCAAATTATTCTTTCCGATCGATCTATCAAGAGTTCATACTAAAATAACACTAAGTTATTCCTTCCGATCGATCTTCCAAGAGTTCATACTAAAATAACACCAAAGCAAATTCAGATTCATAATACTCAATCCAACACAAAGAACCTCAAAGAGTGCCCCAAGATTTCTACCGGAGAAACAAAAGACGAGAACGTGCATCAACCCCTATGCATAGATTACCCCAATGTCACTTCGAGAATCTGCGAGTTGAGTGCCAAAACACATATCAAGTTAATCAATATGATACCCCATTGTCACCATGGGTATTCATAGCAAGACATACATCAAGTGCTCTCAAATCCATAAAAGTATTCAATCCGATAAAACGAAATCTCAAAGGGAAAACTCAATTCACAACAAGATAGAGAGGGGAAAACACCATATGATCCAACTATATTAACAAAGCCCACGATACATCAAGATCATGACATCTTAAGAACACGAGAGAGAGAGAGAGATTAAACACATAGCTACTGGTACAAACCCTCAGCCCCGAGGGTGGACTACTCCCTCCTCCTCATGTGGCTGCCGAGATGATGAAGATGGCCATCGATGATGATTTCCCCCTCCGGCGGATTGCCCGAATGGGGTCTAGATTGGTTTTTTGTGGCTACAGAGGCTTGCGGTGGCGGAACTCTGATCTAGGGTTACCCGAGGGTTTTTGGAATATTTGGGAATTTATAGGGTGAAGAGGCGGTGCGGGAGGCCACCGAGGTGGGCACAACCCACCTGGGCGCGCCTGGGCCCCAAGGAGCGCCCTGGTGGGTTGTGCTCCCCTCGGAGCTCCCCTCTGGTACTTCTTTGACCCACTGGGCATCTTCTGGTCCAAAAAAATCTCCAAAAAGTTTCGTTGTGTTTGGACTCCGTTTGGCAATGATTTTCTACAATGTAAAAAACAAGCAAAAAACAACAACTAGCAATGGGCACTATGTCAATAGGTTAGTCCCAAAAAATGATATAAAGTTGCTATAAAATGATTGTAAAACATCCAAGAATGGTAATGTAACATCATGAATACTTCATAAATTATAGATACGTTGGAGGTGTATCAGCGCCGAGGGTGCCCTTGCCCTTGCCGCTGCTGCTGCCGAAGACGCCCATCGCTTGCTAGGGTTTGCTGTCGCCGGCGAGGAAGCAAAGGGAGTGGTGAGGGGTCAGATGTGGACGAAAGTGGATGAGGATGGCCCTCGCTGCACGCGTGGTTAAAAAAGGACACTTCCACTGGCTGACTAGTGGGCGCACTGTCGGTGGTCTCGTCATAAATAAGACGATGGGCGATAGTTGGTTGGCCTACAGGTGGGGCCACGACGGACGCTGAGGAGACACACGGCGTGTCCGCGCCGACACATTTCAGGCGCAATTTTGGGCCGGAAATGGGTCGGTGCGGATGCTAGGCAGGTGAGATTTGGGTTTGAGTCGGTACATAGGGTCTCCACTTTTGTCCGCGCGGGCCCAAACGGACGTAGGCGGACAAAATGGGTCGCCCCTTTGGAGTTGCTCTTATATTTCCGTGCATGCAGCCGCAATACTCAAAATTGGCCTTGTTTGGATACTCTAACTTAGCTAGAGGTTAGAGTTAGTTTCTAACTCATGACTAAGTTTAGGAATAGTTTCACATCCAAACCAAAGCCAGTCCAGTCCATATGACTACACACCCAGGATCCAAACCAAACTAATCCAGAAAACTTCAACTAGAACCCAAAATGAACCAAACTGTAGGTTTTTTAACCCAATCCAATCTAGACCATTTCTCAATTTTGGATTGAATCCACAAAGTCAAACCAACCGTGGTATCTTAGAATTTACAAAACCGGGAGTTGCTGACTATGCAACATGTCATTCAAAACAGAGAAGAACCTCTATAAATGGTGAGAACGACTGAAATCGGACAAGTTGTGTCTTGACGAGCTTTGTAACTCGGCGGCGGCGTTAAAGGAAATATGCCCTAGAGGCAATAATAAAGTTGTTATTTATATTTCCTTATATCATGATAAATCATTATTATTCATGCTAGAATTATATTAACCAGAAACTTAGTACATGTGTGAATACATAGACAAAAAAAGTGTCACTAGTATGCCTCTACTTGACTAGCTTGTTGAATCAAAGATGGTTAAGTTTCCTAGCCATAGACATGAGTTGTCATTTGATTAACGGGATCACATCATTAGAGAATGATGTGATTGACTTGACCCATTCTGTTAGCTTAGAACGATGACCGTTTATTTTGTTGCTACTGCTTTCTTCATGACTTATACATGTTCCTCTGACTATGAGATTATGCAACTCCCGAATACCGGAGGAACACTTTATGTGCTACCAAACGTCACAACTTAACTGGGTGATTATAAAGGTGCTCTACAGGTGTCTCCAATGGTACTTGTTGAGTTGGCATAGATTGAGATTAGGATTTGTCACTCCGATTGTCGGAGAGGTACCTCTGGGACCTCTCGGTAATGCACATCACTATAAGCCTTGCAAGCAATGTGACTAATGAGTTAGTTGCGGGATGATGCATTACGGAACGAGTAAAGAGACTTGCCGGTAATGAGATTGAACTAGGTATTGAGATATCTACGATCGAATCTTGGGCAAGTAACATACCGATGACAAAGGGAACAACTTATACCGTTATGCGGTTTGACCGATAAAGATCTTCATAGAATATGTAGGAGCCAATATGAGCTTCCAGGTTCCGCTATTGGTTATTGACCGAAGATAAGTCTCGGTCATGTCTACATAGTTCTCGAACCCGTAGGGTCCGCACGCTTAATGTTCGGTGATGATCGGTATTATGAGTTTATGTGTTTTGATGTACCAAAGGTTGTTCAGAGTCTCGGATGAGATCAGGGACATGACGAGGAGTCTCAAAATGTTCGAGACGTAAAGATCGATATATTGGAAGGCTATATTCGGACATTGGAAAGGTTCTGAGTGGTTCGGGTATTTATCGGAGTACAGGAGAGTTACGGGAATTCGCTGGGGAGTATATGGGCCTTATTGGGCTTTAGGGGAAAGAGAGAGGGGAGGCTGCACCCCCCCCCCCAAGGCCTAGTCTGAATTGGACTAGGGGGAGGGGCGGCACCCCCTCCTTCCTTCTCTTCTCTTTTCCCTTTCCTTCTCTCCTACTCCTACTACATGGAAGGGGGGAATCCTACTCCCGGCGGGAGTAGGACTTCCCAAGGCGCGCCATAGCAGAGGGCCGGCCCTCCCCCTCCTCCACTCCTTTATAGACGGGGGAGGGGGGCACCCCATGGACACACAAGTTGATCAGTTGGTCAGTTGATCTTTTAGCCGTGTGCGGTGCCCCCCTCCACCATAATCTACCTCGGTCATATTGTAGTGGTGCTTAGGCGAAGCCCTGCGTTGGTAGCATAATCATCACCGTCATCACGCCGTCGTGCTGACGGAACTCTCCCTTGAAGCTCTGCTGGATCGGAGTTCGTGGGATGCCACCGAGCTAAACGTGTGCTGAACACGGAGGTGTCGTACGTTCGGTACTTGGATCGGTCGGATCGTGAAGGCGTACGACTACATCAACGCGTTCTCATAACGCTTCCGCTTATGGTCTACGAGGGTACGTGGACGACACTCTCCCCTCTCGTTGCTATGCATCACCATGATCTTGCGTGTGCATAGGAATTTTTTTGAAATTACTGCGTTCCCCAACAGTGGCATCCGAGCCAGGTTTATGCGTAGATGTTATATGCACGAGTAGAACACAAAGGAGTTGTCGGCGTGGGTATATACATATTGCTTGCCGTCACTAGTTGATTCTTGATTCAGCGGCATTGTTGGATGAAGCGGCCCAGACTGACATTACGCGTACGCTTACACGAGACTGGTTCTACCGACGTGCTTCGCACACAGGTGGCTAGTGGGTGTTTGTTTCTCCAGCTTTAGTTGAATCGGATTCAATGAACAGGGTTATTTCTGAAGATCAAAAAAGCAATCACTGTACCGCGTTGTGGATTTTGATGCGTAGGTAAGAACGGTTCTTGCTCAGCCCGTAGCAGCAACGTAAAACTTGCAACAACAAAGTAGAGGACGTCTAACTTGTTTTTACAGGGCTTGTTGTGATGTGATATGGTCAAGACATGATGAGATATAAGTTGTTGCATGAGATGATCATGTTTTGTTGAAGTTATTGGCAACTGGCATAAGCCTTATGGTTGTCTCTTTATTGCATAAGATGCAAGCACCAAATAATTGATTTACTTTATCGCTATGCGATAGCAATAGTTGCATGAGCAATAGTTGGCGAGACGACCATGTGACGACACGTTGATAGATATCAAGATGATGGAGATCATGGTGTCATGCCGGTGATGATAGAGATCATGATGGTACTTTGGAGATGGAGATCGAAGGCGCAACATGATCATGGCCATATCATGTCACATATTTTGATTGCATGTGATGTTTATCCTTTATGCATCTTATTTTGCTTAGTTCGGCGGTAGCATTATAAGATGATCTCTCACTAAATTTCAAGGTATAAGTGTTCTCCCTGAGTATGCACCGTTGCGACAGCTCGTCGTGCCGAGACACCACGTGATGATCGGGTGTGATAAGCTCTACGTTCACATACAACGGATGCAAGCCAGTTTTGCACACGCGGAATACTCGGGTTAAACTTGACGAGCCTAGCATATACAGATATGGCCTCGGAACACTGGAGACCGAAAGGTCGGGCGTGAATCATATAGTAGATATGATCAACATAGTGATGTTCACCATTGAAAACTACTCCATCTCACGTGATGATCGGACATGGTTTAGTTTATTTGGATCACGTGATCATTTAGATGACTAAAGGGATGTCTATCTAAGTGGGAGTTCTTAAGTAATATGATTGATTGAACTTAAATTTATCATGAACCTAGTCTTGATAGTATTTGCATTTCTATGTTGTAGATCAATTGCTCGCGTATAGCTTCCCCGTTTTATTTATGATATGTTCCTAGAGAAAACTATATTGAAAGATGATAGTAGCAATGATGCGGATTAGATCCGTGATATGAGGATTATCCTCATTACTGCACAAAAGAATTATGTCCTTGATGCACCGCTAGGTGACAGACCTATTGCAGGAGCAGATGTAGACGTTATGAACGTTTGACAAGCTCGGTGTGATGACTACTTGATAGTTCAGTGTACCATACTTTACGGCTTAGAACCGGGACTTCGAAAATGTTTTGAATGCCACGGAGCATACAAGATGTTCCAAGAGTTGAGATTGGTATTTCATACTCATGCCCGTGTTAAGAGGTATGAGACCTCTGACAAATACTTTGCCTACAAGATGGAGGAGAATAGCTCAGCTAGTGAGCATGTGCTCAGAATGTCTGAGTACTACAATCACTTGAATCAAGTGGGAGTTAATCTTCCAGATAATATAGTGATTGACAGAGTTCTCTAGTCACTATCACCAAGTTACTAGAACTTCGTGATGAACTATAATATGTAAGGGATAACAGAAACGATTCCCAAGCTCTTCGTGATGCTGAAATCAACGAAGGTAGAAACCAAGAAAAGCATCAAGTTGTAACATCCCAAATCTTCAATTTGGAATGTTATACAAAGATCATTCTTGCATATCATATTTTATTGCATTTCATCTCGCGATCCTCGAAATCCTAAGCAACTCAAGGACCCTCGGAGAGAGTTGGGGATTTCCCCGGTTTTCAAATTTGATTTTTATCAAATTTTGAAACAAGGATTTTGGTTTTATTATTTTCTCTCCGAAAATATTTCATATTAAAATATATGAGAGAAGATAACATGACTTCTCCAAAATAAATGAAATATTGGAGGAAAAATATTAAAATCAATATTTGTTTTATTTTGGATTTTATTTGCAATTTTGTTTGCATTAGAAAAATTGTACGTTTTCAAAATTGCATTTTAGGGCCAAGAAAATGTTCATCTCGTTCTAAATATTTTATTTAGACGGAGAAAATTTGTTTTGGCATTTTTAGAATTTTATTTTATTTTCTAGGATTTTTTTTAGTTTCGGTGGAATTATTTAAAAAGAAACTCCAGGGCTAACTGGGCCGAAGCCCAGCCGCCGGCCCATCTCCCCCGCGACGCCGTCTCCCTCAGGAGACCGACGCCGCCACGCCCCGAGCCGGGCCGGAGTCCGGTTAGGACTCCGCCACCGCCGCCCTTTGCCCCCTCCCCCAAGGCACCCCCTCCCCTTAAATACCGTCCCCGGCCACCACCACCCACCACCGCGCCGCCTCGCCCCAAGCCGCCGCAGCCGCCGCCGCCTGCTGCTGCCGCGCCCGCCCCGCCGCCTGCCCGCTGCCGCGCCCCGTCACGCCGTCGCCGCCGTACCTCGCCGGACCGACGAGGAAGACTGCCGGTTTTTTTTTAAAAAAGAAAACCGATCCGGTTTTTTTAAGAAAACCCTAACTCGTTTTTTTCGGTTCGCCGGTTTTTCCCGGTTTTTCTTTTTAGCGGACGTTCGTCCGTATGTTCGTTTTAACGAACAGTTTTCACTCGTTAGTTACAGATAACGAACGCTTGTTCATTAGCCTGTTCGTCAGTTTTCTTTTATCGGATTATTCCGCGATTATTTCTGATCGTGATTTCTGATCCGATTTTCGTTCTAATTTATCTTTTCGCTCGTTAGTCGGAATCAGGCGATTCAAGCACCTAGATCTTAGCCTCGAGACCCTCTTTTCACTTAACCAACTTGCACAAATTTTTGCTACTGTAAAATTTGACCTAGGTCCAGATTAGTAATCGAATCTTCTTTCTTTCGCTGTTTGAGTTTCGTTACTCCGTTCAATTTGATTCTTTTTGCAAACCGGAGTTCTTAAGTTGAAATTTCTGGTTAGATCTTCTTATTTGAGTTTTCACCCATGTTTCCTAGCTTGATTGCTTATGTAATAGAATTCCCGGAGTGCGAAGCGTGTTATTTGGAGTCTCTAGGTTACGCGGATCGTCAGCAAGGCAAGTAACAGTTTGATCATACCCCTTTATCACCCAGTTTTTATGCATTAGTACCAATCCTCAAACATTGCATGGTTAGGATGTCATTAACATGTGGGTTGGGAAATAGTTGATGAGGTAGAACCTATTACCCTGTTACATTCAAACCCTTGGGAGTTACTTCTACGCGTTGCTTATATTGCTATGCTATGCTCGTAGACATGGTTTGGGTGAGTGAAATCCATGACAGATGTGAGATTGTTAATTAATGGTTCAACTTAAGGTGGCAACTTAAATACACATCTGGGTGGATTGAGGCACCTGGAGTACCTAGTGTTGCCTGTATTTTTGGAAATCCCGGAGTACACGTGTGATCTTCCTATGGACCGCCACCCAGGCTCAAAGGGAATTGAGATTATTCATGCTAGAAACTTCTGTGTGCAGCCACAAGCTATTATGGGCTCTGGCATAGTTGAGTAAGTTATGTGAAGCTCTTGAAGAGGTGGATCAGCAGGTAGTGAGATTGTAGGTTTGGTATGGTCTGCCCGGAGTAGAGAGTTAATGTTTCCGAAAGACTGTGTCTCGGTCATCCGTTTCTCAAACACCCTGTAGTGCAAGAAAACCAACGGAGGAGATCGAGTCTTGTGGGGAAAAGTGCGCAAACCTCTGCAGAGTGTATAAACTAATCATGGTTAGCCGTGTCCCCGGTTATGGACAATCTTGAGTATCTAGTACTTGGAGTATCTTAAGTATGTCATCACTCTAAATTAATATTGTTGGGTTGATAATTACCTTAATTGGGATTGATTTGGAGGAACCTTCTCAATGATGTTTCAACTACCATGATAGTTAAATTAAAATCTATTCCTTTGTTGTAGGGAAAAATTGGCTTTTCGCAAAAACTGTAACCTTAGAGCTTTCCAACAGCCAAATATGCAAGTAGTGATAGCATTATTCTGTTCTTGCTCTATTGTGTTATTTTGCCAGCATATTCCATGTGCTGACCCGTTTTTGGACTGCAACGTATTGTAATGCCCCGAGACCAATGTGCCAGGTGTCGTCCAGTTCTTCGCTGTCGTTGCCATGTCATTTGCTTGGGGGTCGCATCTTGTCATGTCATCATGTGCATTGCATCATCATGTTTTCGAAACTTGCATCCATCCCGGCCTCCTCGTTCTCTCTGTTGTCCGTTCTGAGCCCAGACAAACTTGCACGCGCCCGCGGCATGTCCGAAATATTATTTTATAAGTGGCCGGAAAATGTTCTCGGAATGGGATGAAAGTTGGCGTGTGGCCTTATTATAGTGTAGGTAGACCGCTTGTCAAGTTTCATCGCATTCGGAGTTCGTTTGATAGCCCAACCGTTAAACTATAGTGGCAGTATAGCCGGTCTTATCTTCGGACGTTTTCGGTCTTCGGAAATCATGCCGGGCTGCATCTCTCCCCTCTTCTCTTAGACCAACCCGCTCTCCACAGTCCACCTAGGCCCATGCCTACCCCTTTTTGCTCAGTGCATCGGACCTCCTCACGCGCGCGTTCGAAAGCTGTCCCGGACCCGACCCGGATAGTCATCACCGTTGGGTCCGGAACATCCCCAAACATCTACAAAATATCATCGTTTTATTTATTGGACTCCTTAGCATATTTATTCTCGTCCATCGGATTTTGATCCGATGATCCAAATCCCTTTCTTTTCGCCTACATGCTATATATAGCCCCTCACCCTAAATTCTAGGGACCTTGTCCCATCCATCCAATCCCCATGCCGCCGCCACTCCTTTTGTTTTCAGCGCCGAGCCAATCAGCTTCTTCCTCCCAGATCCCCTCCTCCCTCGATTTGCGCCGCCGTCCAACCGCTTCCTCCTACCGCGCCCGAGCCTTCCCCTTCCCGAGCCATGCCTCATCCCTGGCCCCTCCTCGCCTCGTCGTCCGACGATGAACGCCGCCGCTGAAGCTCCTCCGCCATGGACGTCAGGCCCAAGGCCGTGCCTCTCCTCAGGCCCGAGGCCCCATCCAGCTGTGCCCTGCCTTCTCTACCACCTCGTGTCGCCGCCCCTGCGTCAGTCCCGCCGGACCTCCTCACTGCCCGAGGCTGGTGCCTCCCCATCGTCGTCCTCGAGCAGAAGCTCACGCCCGAGCTCCATCGCCACCCGTTGGCCCTCACCGGAGCAACACCAGCAGGAACACCATGTCCACCGCCCATTATAGCTTCATCTCTAGCGCCACCAGCAGTAGCTTCAGGCCGTCGCCCCAGTCGTTCCGCAGGTCGCCGTGCCCTGCCATCTCCGTCTCTCTCTTATTCCTTTCCCTGTTTTTCCCCTCTGAATGCTATGTCTTTTTTTTCTTCAGACAACACCACCATGGCCGCCCGACCTGAAGCTTCGTGCTACCTCGTTCCACGCCCCACCTCCGGCGAGATTGGGCGTCCCCCGGCCGAATCCACCGCCTGCTGCCGTCCTGGACCTCATGTCAGCTGGATCCCGCGCCATCGCTTCCTTCCTCCTCCTGCTGTGTTTTCTTCTCGAGGGAGACGAGCGCCCCGACCTAAAGCCGCGTCCCTGCCTCGCGTTGACCTTGCCCTGCCTCCGCTCGATCTTCCTACGAGGCCCAGCTCCCTCCCTCGTGCAAAGGCCCAGCGCCACCTCTTTCCTTGCCAGGCCCAGCATCGCTAGTTGGCCCATTGTGAGCAGCCCCCCTGTCCCTGTGCACTTTTGGGTCGGCCAGATTCGGCCCAGTTCCTATTTTTTTCAGGTCTGCGATTTTGCCTTTATCCCAGAGAGAGCACTTTTGCAGAAAAGACCCTCATGTTCATACATTTAATAACTCACAAACTATGTATCACAGGGAAAAACTTTATATATGAAACTTGCTTAGAATTTCATCTAGTTTAATATTATCCAACTTTCACCTATGTTTAAAATGCTTAAGATGTTGTTTGTTTAAACTTGCTTAATTAACTTGCTAAAATGATTTATTTCATAACTAAATAACCGTAACTCGGATTTTAATAAACTTCATATGTAAATGGGGTGGAAAATGCCTAGTTTAACATGGTGTACTTGTTTTGCCTGTTTAAGAACTCTAAAATTGTGTTTAGGGCAGAACAGTACCAAACCTAATATATGCATATGAGGTTTTTCCGGACTTGTTGTTTGTTGTTTCGGCCTCATTTAAACTTGCCTAGATAGGTAGTTTTCATTTTCTTCACCCTCTTGCCATGTTTAACAACATTTAATATTGCTGGGTACATAAACGAGATCGAACTAAATAACTTGAACGTGGTGTTTCGTCAATATGCAACGGGGTTGCATGTTGAGCTCCACTTAATTTGTAGGGTTGTTTGTGCATTTTGCCATGCCATGCCTCATTAAACCGGACATGCATCATACTTGTTTGCGCATCGTGCCATGCTTATGTGATGATTGTTTACTATGTTGTTTGCTTCCTTTTCGGTGTACTTCTTCTCGGTAATCCGATAACGTTGTGTTTGTGAGGATCCGTTCGACTTCGTCCGTTTGTCTTCTTCATGGGCTCGTTCTTCTTCCTTGCGGGATTTCAGGCAAGATGACCATACCCTTGAAATCACTTCTATCTTTGCTTGCTAGTTGCTCGCTCTTTTGCTATGCCTATGCTGCGATACCTACCACTTGCTTATCATGCCTCCCATATTGTTAAGCCAAGCCTCTAACCCACCTTGTCCTAGCAAACCGTTGTTTGGCTATGTTAGCGCTTTGCTCAGCCCCTCTTATAGCATTGATAGTTGCAGGTGAAGATTGGAGTTTGTTCCTTGTTGGAGCATGGACATTTTGTTCGGATATCACAATATCTCTTATTTATATTAATGCGTCTATATACTTGGTAAAGGGTGGAAGGCTCGGTCTTATGCCTGGTGTTTTGTTCCACTCTTGCTGCCCTAGTTTCCGTCATATCGGTGTTACGTTCCCGGATTTTGCGTTCCTTACACGGTTGGGTTATAATGGGAACCCCTTGACAGTTCGCTTTGAATAAAACTCCTCCAGCAAGGCCCAACCTTGGTTTTACCATTCACCACCTATCCTTTTTCCCTTGGGAGTCGCGCATCCCG
>NC_041382.1:418580481-418606061 GCF_002162155.2 Triticum dicoccoides
CACCTCGGGGAAACTTGAGGGCTGGTTTTAGTTGTACGGAGCGCTCATCCGGTGTTGCCCTGAGAACGAGATATGTGCAGCTCCTATCAGGATGTCGGCGCATCGGGCGGTCTTGCTGGACTTGTTTTACCATTTTCGAGGATGTCTTGTAACCGGGATGCCGAGCCTGGTCGGATTGTCTTGGGAGAAGGAATATCCTTCGTTGACCGTGAGAGCTTGTGATGGGCTAAGTTGGGACACCCCAGCAGGGATTTGAACTTTTGAAAGCCATGCCCGTGGTTATGGGCAGATGGGAATTTGTTTATGTCCGGTTGTACAAAACCTGAAACTTAACTAAATTAAAATATATCAACCGCGTGTGTAACCGTGATGGTCTCTTCTCGGCGGAGTCCGGGAAGTGAACACGGTGTTCATGTAATGCTTGACGTAGGTTGTTCTAGGATCACTTCTTGATCATAGTTGTTTCGACCGTGCTTTTGCCTTCTCTTCTCGCTCTCATTTGCGTATGTTAGCCACCATATATGCTAGTCGCTTGATGCAGCTCCACCTCATACCTTTTACCCTTCCTATAAGCTTAAATAGTCTTGATCACGAGGGTGTGAGATTGCTGAGTCCGCGTGACTCACAGTACTTTCAAAACCAGCTTGCAGGTGCCGTTGAACCGTGCAGGTGACGCAACCGAGCTGAAGGAGGAGCTCGTTGAAGATCGTGTCCGTTATGTTGTTCCGTTTCAGTTGATCGATAGTGGAGCCCAGTCGGGACGATCGGGGATCTGTGCAGCATTTGGGGTAGTCTTTTTTATTTTGGTTCCGTAGTCGGACCTTGAGTGTATTTGGATGATGTAATGCTTTATTCATGTATTTGTGTGAAGTGGCGATTGTAAGCTAACTATATATCCTTTCCCCTTTAATTATGTACATGGATTGTTTTTCGAAGATTACCTCACTTGCGACATTGCTTTCAATGCGGTTATGCCTCTAAGTCGTGCTTCGACACGTGGGAGATATAGCCGCATCGAGGGCGTTACACGTATTATGTTGCAGACTTTTCAGACGAGGAGTAAGGTTCGTTAGGTCATTGCTGTGTAGCTCAGCTCTGCCGTTGGAGTTGATGGACTCACTTTATCTTCCAAGCCTTCCGCTGTTATCGTATTAGATGGCCTTAAGCCATATTTATTGTAATAAGTTCTCTTTGGAGACATTCGATGTAATAAGTGTGTGATTGCTACTCTGTTATAAATCCTCGAGTACTGTGTGTGTCAGCATTACCGATCCAGGGACGACACTAAAGCACAGAGACTTGACCGTTTGAGGTCGGGTCACTACAAGATGGTATCAGAGCATACGCTGAGTGTAGGACATAACCACTAAGCTAAAAGCCATAGATCACTATTCTCTTCTCATTTCTGACTCCTCTCCATTTTCTACTCTTTAGGATGACGGACGCAAGGAACAAGTTTGCACAACCGGATGAAGAAGCACCTTTTGGACGACACTTGAAGGAAGTCACTAGGTACCTGAACATAGGAATACCAAGCTTCACCGGGACCTACAACGCCACTTTACCAGAAGAGGAGCGATGGATGATTCAAGTTCAAGTTCCAGGAAGAACCTTCACGCCAATCACTAAACCCATAGAGTTTTCCTTTGATGCACCAACCTGGAGTTTAGGAAAGAGTATGGCAGCTCATATCACCATGGGACGTATTGGAGAAGTTTATCAAAAGGAGCTTAAAGACACTATCTACCAGATCTGTGGGCGCCGAGACGAGCAATGGGAGATGATCAGCACCAGGAAGGATAGATCAATTGCAGCTTTCATCCAGGAACTAAACCAACACATTCGACGCCAGGAGAACCAAATGTGCGCAGGCATGATAGATCTGAAGAAGGCAATAACTAGGATTGCGGAACTGGAGGAAGAACTCAAGGCTACACGTGAAGATTATGAGGAGGAAATCCTCATACTAGTGGAGAAGAATGACGACCTTATTAAGAAGATCGGAATATTCATGGGAGACCCCACACTAGTAGAAGAAGACGAAGAACCTAAGGAGATTCGCCCGGAAGACTACATCATCATCGACGACACCGAATCTGACCTGAGCGATGACAACTTTGAAGATGAAGCTGGAGCAGATATCATGGAGTCTACAACCGAGGAATATTTCTAGTAGACCACCACATTAGTAGTAGTATTCCAAATAGAGTAGTCTGAGCACTTTTGCGATAGTTAGACCAATTGTATGACTTGATTGATTGATTGAGTGAAATGTTTGTGTTTGTCTCATGTGCATATGGGTAGTGCTTTATCATTAGACCTCATTCTATTCTAATCTCTCCCCTCTAAACCCATCAGATGCCTCCGAGATGTGACCCCGGATTTGCTTTCCCACCGAAGCTCACTCAGTTGATCCAGCAACAGAATACCCTGATGCAGTTGTTAGTTCAGAACCAAGGCAACAACAACAACAACAATCCACCACCACCACCAGTTGACAACTTAGCTCGTTTTCTGAGGTTGCAGCCGCCGCTATTTTCCAGTAGCATCGAGCCTATAGTAGCAGATGATTGGCTCTGCAGGATTGGAAGGGAGTTAACCACTGCAGTATGTACTAATGCTGAGAAGGTGCGTTTTGCCGCACATCAGTTGGATGGACCAGCGGCATCATGGTGGGAGAATTACACTGTCACCTACCCCATACCCACGGTGACATGGGACCAATTTCAGCAAGCCTTCCGTACATCCCATGTCTCAACTGGAACCATGAATTTGAAGAAGCGTGAGTTTCACAACTTACGCCAGGGGAACCATACTGTGGCTCAATACGCAAATGAGTTTAGCAAGTTATCTCGCTATGCCCCTGATGATGTGGCCACAGATGCCGCAAAGCAGGAGAAGTTCATGGAAGGGCTGAATGATGAGATGAGTATGCATTTGATGGTGGCAACATTCACCAACTACCAGGAGTTGGTAGATAAGGCTCTTATGATTGAAGGGAAGCAATAGCAGATTGAGAGCCGTAAGAGGAAGTACGGACAAGGGAGGTATAACTCAGGAGCTCAGCAGAAGCCTCGCCTAACCCCGAACTTGGGAGGACTTGTTCATAACCATGGAGGCCACACCCATAATGGAGGGAGTAACCATAATCATACTGGCCCTAGGAATGGGAATGGAGCAAGCAACAATCAGAACCGCCCAAATCCAGCCACACCCACCAAGAGGGACCTAAGCCACGTTACTTGTTCCAAGTGCGGGAAGACTGGACACTATGCCACAGAGTGCCCTGAAGGGAAGAATGGAAACGGAAATGGGAGCGCTGGGAAGAAGCCCAATCCATTCAACAAAGGACAAGTGAACCACGTTAACGTGGAGGAGGTTGAAGAGCAGCCAGACGCGGTTAGAGGTAAGTTTTTGGTTAAGTCATTTACCGCTCTTGTTCTTTTTGATACTGGTGCATCGCATTCATACATATCAAGGCAATTCATGGATAAGTTTAAACTACCGACCCAAACCCTTAGGACCCCTCTGTTAGTAAGCTCACCTGGAGCAGAGTATATGGCTAGTCGATGGTGTGACCAGATATCCTTAACCATTGGCAACCATGTTTTTCCGTCCGACCTAATTATCTTGGAGTCACAAGGATTGGATGTGATACTAGGAATGGACTGGATGTCAAAGTATGGAGGAAACATTGACTGTGTTAGTAAGTCAATTTGTCTCACCACCCCGGAGGGAAAAAGGATCAAGTATATATCTAGGCATGCGCCAAGAAGTAGCCAGGTAAATACCCTCACGGGAGTTGTTCAGGAGGGAGTGCCTGTAGTAAAGGATTATCTGGATATTTTCCTAGAGGAGTTACCAGGCATGCCACCAGATCGAGATATCGAGTTTTTGATAGAGCTATTGCTAGGCACAGGGCCAATATCCAAGAGACCCTATAGGATGCCCGCGAATGATCTGGAGGAGATTAAGAAACATATCAAGGAGTTATTGGAGAAAGGTACATTCGACGGAGTTCATCACCATGGGGAGCCCCAGTGCTTTTGGTTGAGAAGAAGGATAAGTCCCTAAGAATGGTTGTTGATTATCGGGCCTTGAATGAGGTAACGATTAAGAACAAGTACCCATTGCCGATGATCAATGATCTGTTTGACCAGCTGCAAGGAGCTAAGGTGTTTTCGAAGATTGATCTGCGATCAGGATATCATCAGCTGAAGATACAAGAGAAGGACATACCAAAGACAGCATTCACCACACGGTACGGGCTATACGAATATACGGTCATGTCATTTGGACTGACTAACGCCCCTGCCTATTTCATGAGCATGATGAACAAGGTGTTCATGGAATATTTGGATAAGTTTGTTGTGGTGTTCATTGATGATATAATGGTATACTCGAAGAACGAGGAGGAGCACGAAGAGCATTTGCGTTTAGTTCTCGAGAAATTCAGGGAACATCAGTTGTATGCCAAGTTCAGCAAATGCGAGTTTTGGCTGAAGGAAGTCGGATTCCTTGGACATGTTATATCAGGAGAAGGTATAGCAGTTGATCCCACCAAGGTTCAGCCAGTCACTGAATGGTTGGCACCCACTTCAGTTAGCGAGATCCGCAGTTTTCTTGGACTCGCAGGATACTACCGTAGATTCATTGAAATTTTTTTCCAAGACTGCGAAGCCCATGATAGAATTATTGAAGAAGGATATCAAGTTCAAATGGACGGAAGATTGTGAGGCAAGTTTCCAGGAGCTGAAGAAATGTTTGACTACAGCCCCAGTGCTGACACTACCAGATATACGTAAGGATTTTCATGTGTATTGCGATGCCTCTCGCTTAGGACTTGGAAGTGTGCTTATGCAGGACGGAAGAGTTGTTTCGTATGCCTCGCGACAACTAAAACCACACGAGTTAAATTATGCCACGCATGATTTGGAACTAGCGGGCGTAGTGCATGCGTTGAAGACTTGGAGACATTACCTTATTGGAAACCATTGTGATGTGTACACGGATCATAAGAGTTTCAAGTACATTTTCACCCAGAAGGAACTGAACCTTAGACAGAGAAGATGGTTGGAGCTTATAAAGGATTATGACATGAAGCTTTGGAGACACCTGTAGAGCTCCTTTATAATCACCCAGTTACATTGTGACGTACATCTAATCTCGAAATACGCCAACCCAACATTCACCTTTGGAGACACCTGTAGAGCTCCTTTATAGTCACCCAGTTACATTGTGACGCTTGGTAGCACACAAAGTGTTCCTCCGGTAAACGGGAGTTGCATAATCTCATAGTCATAGGAACATGTATAAGTCATGAAGAAAGCAATAGCAACATACTCAACGATCGGGTGCTAAGCTAATGGAATGGGTCATGTCAACCACATCATTCTCCTAATGATGTGATCCCATTAATCAAATGACAACACATGTCTATGGTTAGGAAACATAACCATCTTCGATTAACGAGCTAGTCAAGTAGAGGCATACTAGTGACGTTTGGTTTGTCTATGTATTCACACAAGTATTATGTTTCCGAATAATACAATTCTAGCATGAATAATAAACATTTATCATGATATAAGGAAATAAAATAATAACATTATTATTGCCTCTAGGGCATATTTCCTTCAATGGACTCACTTTATCTTCCAAGCCTTCCGCTGGTATCGTCTTAGATGGCCTTAAGCCATATTTATTGTAATAAGTTCTCTTTGGAGACATTCGATGTAATAAGTGTGTGATTGCTACTCTGTTATAAATCCTCGAGTACTGTGTGTGTCAGCATTACCGATCCAGGGATGACACTGAAGCACAGAGACTTGACCGTTTGAGGTCAGGTCGCTACACAAGTGTTGAGGTTCACAAGACCACTAGTTTCAAGAAAAGGGTAAAGGGAATAAGGGGAACTTCAAGAAGAACGGCAAGAAAGTTGTTGCTCAAGTGAAGAAGCCCAAGTCTAGACCTAAGCCTGAGACTAAGTGCTTCTACTGCAAAGGAACTGGTCACTAGAAGCAGAACTGCCCCAAGTATTTGGCGGATAAGAAGGATAGCAAAGTGAACAAAGGTATATTTGATATACATGTTATTGATGTGTACTTTACTAGTGTTTATAGCAGCCCCTCAATATTTGATACTGGTTCAGTTGCTAAGAGTAGTAACTCGAAACGGGAATTGCAAGAATAAACAGAGACTAGTTAAGGGCGAGGTGATGATGTGAGTTGGAAGTGATTCCAAGATTGATAAGATCGCCATCACACACTCCCTTTACCTTCGGGATTAGTGTTAAGCCTAAAATAAATGTTATTTGGTGTTTGCGTTGAGCATAAATATGATTGGATCATGTTTATTGCAATACAGTTATTCATTTAACTCAAAGAGTAATTGTTGTTCTGTTTACATGAATAAAACCTTCTGAGGTCATACACCCAAGGTGAATGGTTTATTGAATCTCGATCGTAGTGATACACATATTCATAATATTGAAGCCAAAAAGATGCAAAGTTAATAATGATAGAGCAACTTATTTGTGGCACTGCCATTTAGGTCATATTGGTGTAAAGCACATGAAGAAAATCCATGCTGATGGGCTTTTTGAATCACTTGATTATGAATCAGTTGATGCTTGCGAACCATGCCTCATGGGCAAGATGACTAAGACTCCATTCTCCAGAACAATTGAGCGAGCAACATACTTGTTGGAAATAATACATACTGATGTATGCAGTCCGATGAGTGTTGAGTCTCGTGGCAGGTATCATTATTTTATGACCTTCACATATGATTTGAGTAAGGTATGGGTATATCTTCTTGATGAAACATAAATCTGAAACATTTGAAAAGTTCAAATAATTTCAGAGTGAAGTGGAAAATCATCATAACAAGAAAATAAAGTTTCTACGATCTGATCGTGGAGGAGAATATTTGAGTTATGAGTTTGGGTTTCATTTGAAACAATGCATAATAGTTTCGCAACTCACACCACCTGGAACACCACATCGTAATGGTGTGTCCGAACATCGTAACCGTACTTTATTAGATATGGTGCAATCGACGAAGTCTCTTATCGATTTACCACTATCGTTTTGGGGTTATGCATTAGAGACAGCTGCATTCACATTAAATAGGGCACCATCTAAATCCGTTGAGACGACACCATATGAACTGTGGTTTGGCAAGAAACCAAAGTTGTCATTTCTTAAAGTTTGGGGTTGCATTGCTTATGTGAAAAAGTTTCATCCTGATAATCTCAAATCCAAATCGGAGAAATGTGTCTTCATAGGATACCCAAAGGAGACAGTTGGGTACACCTTCTATCACAGATCCGAAGGCAAGACATTCGTTGCTAAGAATGGATCCTTTCTAGAGAAGGAGTTTCTCTTGAAAGAAGTGGGTGGGAGGAAAGTAGAACTTGATGAGGTAACTGTACCTGCTCCCTTATTGGAAAGTAGTTCATCATAGAAATTTGTTCCTGTGACTCCTACACCAATTAGTGAGGAAGCTAATGATGATGATCATGTAACTTCAGATCAAGTTACTACCGAACCTCGTAGGTCAACCAGAGTGAGATCCGCACCAGAGTGGTACGGTAATCCTGTTCTGGAGGTCATGTTACTTGACCATGACGAACCTACGAACTATGAGGAAGCGATGATGAGCCCAGATTCTGCGAAATGGCTTGAGGCCATGAAATCTGAGATGGGATCCATGTATGAGAACAAAGTATGCACTTTGATTGACTTGCCCAATGATCGGTGAGTCATTAAGAATAAATGGATCTTCAAGAGGAAGACAGATGCTGATAGTAGTGTTACTATCTACAAAGCTCGAATTGTCGCAAAATGCTTTCGACAAGTTCAAGGTGTTGACTACGATGAGATTTTCTCACTCGTATCGATGCTTAAAAGTCTGTCCGAATCATGTTAGCAGTTGCCGCATTTTATGAAATCTGGCAAATGGATGTCAAAACTGTATTCCTTCAAGGATTTCTTAAAAGAAGAGTTGTATATGATGCAAACAGAAGGTTTTGTCGATCCTAAAGGTGCTAACAAAGTGAGCAAGCTCCATCGATCCATCTATGGACTGGTGCAAGCATCTCGGAGTTGGAATATATGCTTTGATAAAGTGATCAAAGCATATGGTTTTATACAGACTTGCGGTGAAGCCTGTATTTACAAGAAAGTGAGTGGGAGCACTACAACATTTCTGATAAGTATATGTGAATGACATATTGTTGATGAGAAATAATATAGAATTTTCTGGAAAGCATAAAGGAGTGTTTGAAAAGAGTTTTTCAAAGAAAGACCTCAATGAAGCTGCTTACACATTGAGCATCAAGATCTATAGAGATAGATCAAGATGCTTGATAAGTTTTTTCAATGAGTACATACCTTGACAAGATTTTGAAATAGTTCAAAATGGAACAGTCAAAGAAAGAGTTCTTGCCTGTGTTACAAGGTGTGAAACTGAGTAAGACTCAAAGCCCGACCACAACAGAAGATAGAAAGAGAATGAAAGTCATTCCCTATGCCTTGGCCATAGGTTCTATAAAATATGCCATGCTGGGTACCAGATCTATTGTATACCTTAGCATCTTTCTGGCAAGGGAGTACAATAGTGATCTAGGAGTAGATCACTGGACATCGGTCAAAATTATCCTTAGAGGACTAAGGAAATATTTCTCGTTTATGGAGGTGATAAAAGAGTTCGTCATAAAGAGTTACGTCGATGCAAGCTTTTTACATTGATCTAGATGACTCTAAGTCTCGATAGGATATATGTTGAAAGTGGGAGCAATTAGCTAGAGTAGCTCCGTGCAGAGCATTGTAGACATAGAAATTTGCGAAATACATACAGATCTGAATGTTGCAGACCCGTAGGCTAAACTTTTCTCACAAGCAAAACATGATCACTCTTTGGGTGTTAATCACATAGCGATGTGAACTAGATTATTAACTCTGGTAAACCCTTTGGGTATTAGTCACATGGAGATGTGAACTAATCACATAAAGATGTGAACTAGATTATTGACTCTAGTGCAAGTGGGAGACTGAAGGAAATATGCCCTAGAGGCAATAATAAAGTTGTTATTTATATTTCCTTATATCATGATAAATGTTTATTATTCGTGCTAGAATTGTATTAGCCGGAAACTCAGTACATGTGTGAATACATAGACAAATAGAGTGTCACTAGTATGCCTCTACTTGACTAGCTCATTGAATCAAAGATGGTTAAGTTTCCTAGCCATAGACATGAGTTGTCATTTGATTAACGGGATCACATCATTAGAGAATGATGTGATTGACTTGACCCATTCCGTTAGCTTAGCACAATGATCGTTTAGTTTGTTGCTACTGCTTTCTTCATGACTTATACATGTTCCTCTGACTATGAGATTATGCAACTCCCGAATACCGGAGGAACACTTTGTGTGCTACCAAACGTCACAACGTAACTGGATGATTATAAAGGTGCTCTACAGGTGTCTCCAATGGTACTTGTTGAGTTGGCATAGATCGAGATTAGGATTTGTCACTCCGATTGTCGAAGAAGTATCTCTGGGCCCTCTCGGTAATGCACATCACTATAAGCCTTGCAAGCAATGTGACTAATGAGTTAGTTGCGGGATGATGCATTACGAAACAAGTAAAGAGACTTGCCGGTAACGAGATTGAACTAGGTATTGAGATACCGACGATCGAATCTCGGGCAAGTAACATACCGATGACAAAGGGAACAACGTATACCGTTATGCGGTTTGACCGATAAAGATCTTCGCAGAATATATAGGAGCCAATATGAGCATCCATGTTCCGCTATTGGTTATTTAATGGAGACATGTCTTGGTCATGTCTACATAGTTCTCGAACCCGTAGGGTCCACACGCTTAACGTTTCGATGACTATCGATATTATGAGTTTATGTGTTTTGATGTACCGAAGGTTGTTCGGGGTCCCGGATGAGATCATGGACATGACGAGGAGTCTCGAAATGTTCGAGACGCAAAGATCGATATATTGGAAGGCTATATTCGGACATCGGAAAGGTTCTGAGTGGTTAAGGTATTTATCAGAGTACCGGAGAGTTAGGGGAATTCGTTGGGGAGTATATGGGCCTTATTGGGCTTTAGGGGAAAGAGAAAGGGGAGGCTGCGCTCCCCCCCCCCAAGGCCTAGTTTGAGTTGGACTAGGGGGAGGGCGGCGCCCCCTCCTTCCTTCTCTTCTCTTTTCCCTTTCCTTCTCTCCTACTCCTACTACATGGAAGGGGGGGATCCTACTCCCGGTGGGAGTAGGACTCCCCAGGGCGCGCCATAGTAGAGGGCCGGCCCTCCCCCTCCCCCACTCATTTATATACGGGGGAGGGGGACACCCCATGGACACACAAGTTGATCAGTTGATCTTCTAGCCGTGTGCGGTGCCCCCCTCCATTATAATCCACCTCGGTTATATCGTAGCGGTGCTTCGGCGAAGCCCTGCATCGGTAGCATCATCATCACCGTCATCACGCAGTCGTGATGACGGAACTCTCCCTCGAAGCTCTGCTGGATCGGAGTTTGTGGGACGTCATCGAGCTGAACGTGTGCTGAGCTCGGAGGTGCCATACGCTTGGTACTTGGATCGGTCGGATCATGAAGACGTACGACTACATCAACCGTGTTCTCATAACGCTTCCGCTTACGGTCTAGGAGGGTACGTGGACGACACTCTCCCCTCTCGTTGCTATGCATCACCATGATCTTGCGTGTGCGTAGGAATTTTTTTGAAATTACTGCGTTCCCCAACAGGCGTCTCACCTACGGAGCTCCAGCCGCCGACGGCGGCAGCGGCAACCAGTGATCCCTAACCGTAGCGGAGGCGATCGAGCTCCATCCAAGGAAGGGGAAGACAGCCATCCACCGGCCGGATGGTGTCAGAGGGAAGGGAGGGCAGCGACCAAGTGCCAGTCAGCGACAATGATAGCAACAACTGAAGATTCTTAATCGTAGCAGTGGGGGACGGTCGTCGCCCGTCGAGGCGCTCCTCACCTCCTCCTGTCGATTTGGTTGCACGATTTGATTATCATCCATGGGTCGAAACGGTTGACACAGTTCGGTCTATGTCCAGACCAAACCAAACCAGTCCAACAATAGGTTAAGCCTAAACCAAACTAAATTGATTTAGGGACTTAGCCCATTTCATCGAATCTAAAAGCAACCCAATACGAAAACTGACTTAAATTATGGTTTTAGTCTAAACCATCCCAGGTTTACTTATGACTAACCCTGAACTAACTCTAGCCAAATAGATGTTTGGATAACAGGATTAGATTGTAATAAATGCACTAGAAAAATTAGCTCCAATTAACATCTCTTGAGTGGAATAGTTTTTTTAAGATGAATCAGATGCAACTAGCTCAAACTAATGTTTATATTTAGATACTTTAAGGCTATTTGAGTTCAAACTAGCTCAGACAGAAGCCCACGGATCCGGATACGCCGTGACACGGACTAAATACGATCGAAGATAAGGATAGATAAGAAAAGGGGACGACTGCTGCGCGGAAGAGATTACAACAAGCGAATGCGCCAGAATAATTTCCATACAGAACAGAATGGTGCGAGAAGGATTAACTATTTACAGCACCGACTGCAGATTTCTGCACACTCGAAGTCGAAGGGGGGAAAATAGAGGAAGGCTGGACACGAGGCAAGCTTCCCAGTGCAACAATCGATCAAGCCACAGGCACATGCGCGGCCCTCCCCCTCTGCCCACTGGCCCGGCCGGCGGAGACGGCGCAGCTCCGGCTCCTGGCAAACGGCACGCCGGCGCCGGCGAGACCAAAGTCGCACGGCCCGTCCTCGTCGATCTTCGCCATGGCCACGCTCCGGCTCCTGGGCACCGCCGGCGGCCGCTCTGGGGCCGCCCGCCTCTCCGACGCGGCGCGCATGAGCTCCCGCAGGTCGCCGTCGCCGTCGTAGGACCGCGAGGAGGATGAGGGGGAGGCGGAGGCGGAGAAGCTGTGGTAGCCGGCGGCCCTGCTGCACGGCGCAGGGGCGGCGGCGAAGGACGGGTAGCCGAAGGAGGCGTCGGACGGGAATTGGCCCGCGCAGCTGGTGAGGCTCCGCACGTAGAGGTCGCGCGCGCGGCCCAGAGCCCGCCGCGGCGCGCGCCACAGCCAGCTTGCCAGCTTGCCGCCGCCGTTGCTGCCCATTCGGCTCATGCACCGCTGGTTAAGCCCGTCGCTAATTACACTGTTAATACTAGTAGCTTTCTTCTAATTCGAACAAGAGATGGACGGGGAGAAGAGAAGAGATGCAGCTCGCGATTCAGGGGGTTGCTTATATATAGAGAGGGAGAGAGCGAGCAAACGATCGGATTTGCAGATATATGGTCTTTATTTTGCTTTCTATGAGTACTACTAGTAGTACTACTATTCAACGCGATAATAAAAGGGCAACCTGGTGCATGTAGCTCCCGCTTGCGCAGGGTCCAGGGAAGGGTCCGACCACTTTGGGTCTATAGTACGCAGCCTTTCCCTACATTTCTGTAAGAGGCTGATAATTGTACAAAATATAATACGAGTACTATATTTATTTCTTCTGTACCATTGTGAGAGACGAGCCCATAGGTGGGTGGCCGGTGATGACCGGGCACTTGACAGGTGCATGTCCCAAGTTGTGATGACTTGTTCACCTCCACTTTGTCCTGGATCGAATCAGAGCAAGGCTAGCCGGATGGAAGGGCAGGTTCATGTCCATTGCTGGTCGACGGGCCCTCGTCAGAGCCGTGCTGACTGCAATCTCAGCGTTTGCTATGACAGTGCTTCGCATGCCTAAGAAATTCTTCAAAGAAATTGACAAAGTCAGACGACGCTTCCTGTGAGCACAAAAAGATGAGCTATCCGGAGACAAGTGTAAAGTAAATTGGAGTAAGGTATGCACACCTTTGGATAAACAAGGACTTGGCATCCTCAACCTCGAGTGCTTTGGCCGGGCCCTGCGGCTCACTCTGTGCATTTTAAAACCGAACCGAAAAACCATACCGAAAATAAACCGAACCGAACCGATTTTTTTGTTTTTATGGTTTCTGGTTTCGGTATGGTATGAACTTTTCATACCGATTTGAACTTTGGTTTTTATGGTATATACCGAAAAACCGAATGGTTAACCGAATAAACCGAAGTAAAAGATAAATTTATATTTCTTGAGATGAACAACCGTACAAGTTGTCATTTTTCTTGTACATGAGTCAAATTCACTACTAAGCACCTACATTTTTCTTGTAACATTGTCATTTTTCTCTTTTTAAAATGCTAAGCACGTTCATAACCATCAACAGATGAATCAATGCATGCATATATACTTATATATATAGTCATATACTATTTGTGTAAAATAGAATGTGTTTTGAGTCATAAATTTGCAAATTATTATTACGTCATTTTCAAATTCGCGTCAACTTTGGTTTTTATGGTATATACCGAAACCATACCGAAATAATTTGGTATATACCGAAACCGAACCGTATTTTAATTTCATATCGTATTTATCGAAGTATTAATACCGTACATACCGAAAAACCGTATAAACCGAATCATGTAAACCGAATAAACCGAACGCACTGGGCTACCTGCGGCAACGATGGCTATGGCACACCTGAAAACACCCGGACAAGCCATGGGTGGGCATGGAGGTACCGTGCACTGCCTCCGATCGAATGTTCTTGAGCGCGGCCACCTCAGTCACGCTTGGCAACGGACAGACGGCCAGGTTTTGGACCTGCTCCTGGCACCAGGCCGGCGCGCTGCATCTCCTCTTCCCAGACTTATATAAACACTCCAGGAGAAAGAACAGATCGGTTGCTGATGCCATACGCGATGATCGATGGATCCTGGACCTATCGCACGGGCAGACAGATCAGATAGTCCATGACTGCGTCGCCCTGGCAAGACTGTTGCGACTGCTGCCTGTAAACCTCAGTTCAGACACGAGCGACGAGATCCGATGGAACTTGGAGGCCACCGGCTGCTACACTGCTGCTTCGGCGTATCGGGCGCAATTCCAAGCGAACACCACCTCCACATATCCACAGATCATCTGGAAGGCTTGGGCGCCCGGGAAACTGAAGATCTTCTTCTGGTTGTTGCTGCTGAACAGGCTCTGGTGCAACAATCGACTGCAGCGAAGAGGATGGCCCAACACATATTTCTGTCAGTCCTGTTTCAGGAACCTTGAGACGGCCGACCACATCTTCTGGTCCTGCCCTTTCACCATCACAATTTGGAACAACCTCTCGGTTTGGAAGGGCTGTGAAGCACTGAACGCCCAATCCGATCGTCTAGCCCAAAGCAGCACCGATCGGATCACAAGCATTGTCGACGGTACAAAACCGGAGTTCAGAAAGGGCATAAAGTCGCTCATGATGCTTGCAACTTGGAAAATTTGGAGGCACCAGAACGACTGCACTTTCAGGAACAAAGTGGCATCTGCTAGAGAAATTTTGCAGACCATCAGGCGAGGCATTGATCTATGGAGGCAGGCTGGTGCAACATGCCTATTGCACCCATTCACGCTGCCACCAGAAGGGATAGGCTGATTAACCTGCTATCTTATTTTCCCCTTTGATGTTCCCCTTGTTTTTTCCTTTAATCCTTTTGGTCTTCTGATCATCCCCATGTATTTCTATTTTACCCACTGCTCCCTGCTATGATTAGCATGAAAAGCCAGCTATGCTGGATCTTTCAAAAAAAAAGAGTTGTGATTGCAGGGTAGAGTTAGACACACGCGACGCGTGTACTCCTACATTGCATCAGAGATGCGTGTGGATCCACGTGAGTGCGGCTCCAAGAATTGATGACAATCGTATGAAGAACATGTCATTGACGTTGTGTAGATACCTCACGAATTTTGTGGATTTGATTCCTACTGGGCTCGGTCCAAATGAAAGTTGCTATACGAACTGGATCGCTCCGATGAGCATCCCCTGTCAATATCGACGGGATTCGGACCGCGCACTCTCACCTGATCCAAACTTTCTTTGTGCCCTACTGGATGTCTCAACCTAGCTAGCCAAACCATAGTCACATCACATCACATCTCCCTCTGTTTTATAAACCACAACATCACATCCAACCTGGGACTACAGAAAGATGCAAATGGCGCCACCATTGGCATCACAGCAATGCTATACGGACGATGAAGACAGACGATTCATGCACGATGGTGAAATCCAGCCGCGCATGCATGTGTACAGGAGAGCTAACGGCCGCCCGATTTTTAATCGTCTTCACATCGTCTACACTTTTGTCGTCCGTACAGCATTTCCGTTGGCATCAGCTATTTTCATCAACTCATAAGAAGCATCAGATGCCTTTTTTTTAGTTATTATACTGAAGGGGAAGCAAGCATGGGCTGATGTATATGCGACCCTCCAGTTCTTGATTATGAAACACAACACTCGGAACGGATTGTATCTTACTACTACTTCAGGGTTACTGACATAGAAATTAACTAATATATGCTGGTGTTAGTTTTGCAGAGATCAATGGTCTCACCTGTGCACGGTCCATGGCTGACTTTTGGGAGGAGCAAGCAATCAAAGCTTGCCAGCCTTGCGATTTCATGAACGCGTGGTGGTATGAATTGCGTGGGGACGTAAAATTAAGGGTGCCATATGTACTGCTGATAATAATAGATATAGAGCCTGTTCGGAAATGGTCTGGCTCCTCAGAATCCTCGACTCCGGCTCCTGCTCCCGAAATGCTGCTCCTCGTAAAAAATAGCCCTGGAAAAAAACTGTTCGACAGACAGCTCCGCTCCTTGATTCACTCGTGGCGGGTGGAGGAAACAGAAACGAGCGAGTTGTGTGGCCACTCTGGACCGTTTTCCACTTGGCGGTGGCAGTTCTTTTTAAATTTTATCAACTCCATGATATTGAAGATCTGAGATCTGAGAATTAGCCGCTCCACAAAACTGCATAGCAGCCCGCTTCACTCCGCGTTTTCAGCTCCGTGGAGCCCGAGCGTTCGGCGCCGCTCCACCAACTCTGGGTGTGGAGTTGAGGAGCAGAGAGAAACCGAACACACCCATAGTGATAGATTTTAGTTGTAGTACTCCTGAAAGTACCTTTCTGCTCCGGAGCTCAAATGAGCTCGGTGAGCAGTAAAAAATCGAAACAAATTTAAAAGAATAAAAAAATTGGAAGAAACATTGACAAAAGTTCTAAGTGCTTGCAAAAATCTGTCATGGAATCACATTCCTGTAAGGCATGGCAAAAAAACAAATTCATTGCTCCAAAATGCTTTTGAAAGTAGCATTCTTAGAGTACCGGTATTTTTTGCCACACCTTCTAGAAATGTGATTTCAAGATGATTTTTTGCAAGCATTTAAAACTTTTGTCAATTTTTCACCCAAATTTTTTTGGAATTTTTTTAATTTGTTTCGATTTTACTGTTCACCCGAGTTCATTTGAGCTCGGGCGCAGAAACTCTGCGTCCGGTACTCCCTCCATTTTTATTTACTCAGTGTATTAGTTTTGATCAAAGTCAAGCTTTGTAAATTTTGACAAAGTTTATAAACAAAAATATTAAAATATACAATGACAAATCAATACCATTACTTTCATTATTGAATGTACTTTCACATCGTATAGATTTGATATGGTAAATGTTTATATATTTTTTTCTATAAACTAGATCAAACTTTACGAAGTTTAACTTCAGTCAAATCTAATATGTAGAGTAAATAAATTCAGGATTGTGATATATAGAGAACATTTCAATTTTAGAGATAGAGATGAGTGCCTCTCATCATTCACCCACTAGAGTAAAAACTGATCCCATCTATATTTTTATCATTTTAAATTTTTTAATGTTTGTTGCTTAAACCGTCGGTCTGATTTAAAATCCATTTTTGCCATTAAATCCGTCACGGCGAGACATTCGAAACTAGATCCCATATTGATATGTTTGGACGATTTTTTCTTCGGGAAAAACTTACCAGAATGTAAGTTAGGTCATCTCCAACAGTGTCCCTCAAAACGCCGACATACGTTCGAAACGAACTGTAGAACGTAGTTTGCCATAATGTGAACCCTTATTTATCTACGGACGCGTCCGCTTGTCTGAATTCCCACATACTGAGGGAGTTCTGCGCGCATCCGGACCTCCACCATGTGGGACTCTGACACCCTCGACCAACTCAAATCCCCCACCTGGACCACTTTTCTTTCACTCTGCCCCTTCTCCCTCTTCCTCTACATTCGCGCCCTGCCCGTTCGACGCAATCGTTGCAATTCTAAGGCCATCGCCCAGGCATTATCAGACGTCCGCAACCCCCACCCACGCTCCTGCCTTGGACTACGGTACCATCCACTCTGGATCAGGTCGTAGTCAGGTACCCTCTGCCCCTGTCGCCGTTGTTCATATCGGACACCACGCCCAACATGTGTTCGGTCAAATGTCATTGAGTTATTCCTTTTACCTTCTTGTTGTTTCTAGAGTAAGCACGATGGCGGGATACTCGGTGAAGGAGGATGAGTCATTGTGCGATGCATGGAAGGGCGTACCTACAGACTTGTAGGCATGATGCAAGGGGGCTCTCGACCTTTCGGCAAAACATGCATGCTTCGTTTCAGGAGCAAAATACTTTGCGCCCTACCACTTGCACATGATTCATGAACGCAATGTGAGGTCGCTAGGCAATTGGTGGTACTGAAGGAAATATGCCCTGGAGTCAATAATAAAGTTATTATTTATTTCCTTATATCATGATAAATGTTTATTATTCATGCTAGAATTGTATTAACCGGAAACATAATACATGTGCGAATATATAGACAAACAGAGTGTCACTAGTATGCCTCTACTTGACTAGCTTGTTGATCAAAGATGGTTATGTTTCCTAACCATAGACATGAGTTGTCATTTGATTAACGGGATCACATCATTAGGAGAATGATGTGATTGACTTGACCCATTCCGTTAGCTTAGCACTTGATCGTTTAGTTTGTTGCTATTGCTTTCTTCATGACTTATACATGTTCCTATGACTATGAGATTATGCAACTCCCGTTTACCGGAGGAACACTTTGTGTGCCACCAAACGTCACAACACAACGTAACTGGGTGATTATAAAGGTGATCTACACGTGTCTCCGAAGGTACTTGTTGGGTTGGCGTATTTCGAGATTAGGATTTGTCACTCCGATTGTCGGAGAGGTATCTCTGGGCCCACTCGGTAATGCACATCACTATAAGCCTTGCAAGCATTGCAATTAATGAGTTAGTTGCGGGATGATGTATTACGGAATGAGTAAAGAGACTTTCCGGTAACGAGATTGAACTAGGTATTAAGATACCGACGATCGAATCTCGGGCAAGTAACATATTGATGACAAAGGGAACAACGTATGTTATTATGCGGTCTGACCAATAAAGATCTTCCTAGAATATGTGGGAGCCAATATGAACATCCAGGTTCTGCTATTGGTTATTGACCGGAGACATGTCTCGGTCATGTCTACATAGTTCTGGAACCCGTAGGGTCCGCACGCTTAACGTTTCGATGACAGTTATATTATGAGTTTATATGTTTTGATGTACCGAAGGTTGATCGGAGTCCCGGATCTGATCCCGGACATGACGAGGAGTCTCGAAATGGTCGAGACATGAAGATTGATATATTGGAAGCCTATATTTGGATATCGGAAGTGTTCCGGATGAAATCGGGATTTTACCAGAGTACCGGGGGTTACCGGAACCCCCCGGGGGCTTAATGGGCCTACATGGGTCTTAGTGGAAATAGAGGACAGTAAGGGGAGTGTGGGGCGCGCCCTCCCAAGGCCCAAACCGAATTGGTTTAGGGCAAGGGGGGCCGGCCCCCTCTTTCCTTCTCCCCCTCTCCTTTTCCTTCCCCCTCTCCTACTCCTACTAGGAATAGGAGGAGTCCTACTCCTAGTGGGAGTAGGACTCCCCCTTGGCGCGCCTCTCCCTGGCCGGCGCCTCCTCCCCTTGCTCATTTATATACGGGGGCAGGGGGCACCCCATAGACTCAACAATTGATCTCTTGATCTCTTAGCCGTTTGCGGTGCCCCCCTCCATCATAATCCACCTCGATAATATCGTAGTGGTGCTTAGGCGAAGCCCTGCGTCAGTAGAACATCATCATTGTCACCACGCCATCGTGTTGACGAAACTCTCCCTCAACACTCAGCTGGATCGGAGTTCGAGGGACGTCATCGAGTTGAACATGTGCAGAACTCGGAGGTGCCGTGCGTTCGGTACTTGATCGGTCGGATCATGAAGACGTACGACTACATCAATTGCGTTGTGCTAATGCTTCCGCTTTCGGTCTACGAGGGTACGTGGACACACTCTCCCCTCTCGTTGCTATGCATCACCATGATCTTGCGTGTGCGTAGGAAATTTTTGAAATTACTACGTTACCCAACAGTGGTATTAGAGCCAGGTTTTATGCGTAGATGTTATATGCACGAGTAGAACACAAGTGAGTTGTGGGCGATACAAGTCATACTGCTTACCAGCATGTCATACTTTGGTTTGGCGGTATTGTTGGATGAAGCAGCCCGGACTGACATTACGCGTACGCTTACACGAGACTGGTTCTACCAACGTGCTTTGCACATAGGTGGCTGGCGGGTATCAGTTTCTCCAACTTTAGTTGAACCGAGTGTGGCTACGCCCGGTCCTTGAGAAGGTTAAAACAGCACTAACTTGACAAACCATCATTGTGGTTTTTGATGCGTAGGTAAGAACGGTTCTTGCTCAGCCCATAGCAGCCACGTAAAACTTGCAACAACAAAGTAGAGGACGTCTAACTTGTTTTTGCAGGGCATGTTGTGATGTGATATGGTCAATAAGTAATGAGATATAAGTTGTTGTATGAGATGATCATGTTTTGTTGAAGTTATCGGCAACTGGCAAAAGCCTTATGGTTGTCTCTTTATTGCATAAGATGCAAGCGCCAAATAATTGCTTTACTTTATCGATACGCGATAGCAATAGTTGCAAGAGCAATAGTTGGCGAGACGACCATGTGATGACACATTGATATAGATCAAGATGATGGAGATCATGGTGTCATGCCAGTGACTATGGAGATCATGACGGTACTTTAGAGATGGAGATCAAAGGCGCAAGATGATCATGGCCATATCATGTCACATATTTTGATTGCATGTGATGTTTATCTTTTATACATCTTATCTTGCTTTGATTGACGGTAGCATTATAAGATGATCTCTCACTAAATTGTCAAGGTATAAGTGTTCTCGCTGAGTATGCACCATTGCGAAAGTTCTTCGTGCTGAGACATCACGTGACGATCGGGTGTGATAGGCTCTATGTTCAAATACAACGGGTGCAAAACAGTTGCACACGCGGAATACTCTGGTTAAACTTGACGAGCCTAGCATATACTAGATATGGCCTCAGAACACTGAGACCGAAAGGTTGAGCATGAATCATATAGTAGATATGATCAACATAGTGATGTTCACCATTGAAACTACTCCATCTCACGTGATGATCGGACATGGTTTAGTTGATATGGATCACGTGATCACTTAGAGGATTAGAGGGATGTCTATCTAAGTGGGAGTTCATTAAGTAATATGATTAATTGAACTTTAATTTATCATGAACTTAGTTCTGGTAGTATTAGCATATCTATGTTGTAGATCAATAGCTCGCATTTTGCTCCCTATTTTATTTTTTGATATGTTCCTAGAGAAAACTATGTTGAAAAATGTTAGTAGCAATGATGCGGACTAGCTCCGTAATCTGAGGTTTATCCTTATTGCTGCCCAGCAGAATTATGTCCTTGATGCACCGCTAGGTAACAAACCTATTGCAGGAGCAGGTGCAGATGTTATGAATGTTTGGCTAGCTCAATATGATGACTACTTGATAGTTTAGTGCACCATGCTTAAACGGCTTAGAATAGGGACTTGAAAGACGTTTTGAACGTCGTGGACCATATGAGATGTTCCAGGAGTTGAAGCTAGTATTTCAAGAAAATACCCGAGTTGAGAGATATGAAGTCTCCAACAAGTTCTATAGCTAAAAGACGGAGGAGAATAGCTCAAGCAGTGAGCATGTGCTTAGATTGTCTGGGTGCTACAATCGTTTGAATCAACTGGGAGTTAATCTTCCAAATAAATTAGTGATTGACAAAATTCTCTAGTCACCATCACCAAGTTAGTAAAACTTCGTGATGAACTATAATATGCAAGGGATAACGGAAACGATTGCCAAGCTCTTCGTGATGCTGAAATCGACGAAGGTAGAAATCAAGAAAAGCATCAAGTGTTGATGGTAAACAAAATCACTAGTTTCAGGTAAAGGGACAAAGGGAAGAAAGGGGAACTTCAAGAAGAACGGCAAGCAAGTTGATGCTCAAGCGAAAAAACCCAAGTCTGGACCTAAGCCTAAAACTGAGTGCTTCTACTGCAAAGGGACTGGTCACTGGAAGCGGAACTACCCCAAGTAATTAGCGGATAAGAAGCATGGCAAAGTGAACATAGGTATATTTGATATACATGTTATTGATGTGTACTTTACTAGTGTTTATAGCAACCCCTCAATATTTGATACTAGTTCAGTTGCTAAGAATAGTAACTCAAAACGGGAGTTGCAGAATGAACAGAGACTAGTTAAAGGTGAAGTGACGATGTGTATTGGAAATGGTTCCAAGGTTGATATGATCATCATCGCACACTCCCTATACTTTCGGGATTAGTGTTAAACCTAAAATAGATGTTATTTAGTGTTTGCGTTGAGCATGAATATGATTGGATCATGTTTATTGCAATATGGTTATTCATGTAAGTTAGAGAATAATTGTTGTTCTGTTTACATGAATAAAACCTTCTATGCTCATACACCCAATGAAAATTGTTTGTTGGATCTCGATCGTGGTGATACACATTTTCATAGTAATGAAGCCAAAAGATGCAAAGTTAATAATGATAGTGCAACTTATTTGTGGCACTGACATTTAGGTCATATTGGTGTAAAGCGCATGAAGAAAATCCATGCTGATGGGCTGTTGGAATCACTTGATTATGAATCAGTTGATGCTTGCGAACCATGCCTCATGGGCAAGATGACTAAGACTCCGTTCTCCGAAACTATGGAGCGAGCAACATATTTGTTGGAAATCATACATACTGATGTATGTGGTCCGATGAATATTGAGGCTCGCGGCAGGTATCATTATTTTCTGATCTTCACAGATGATTTGAGCAGATATGAGTATATCTACTTGATGAAACACAAGTCTAAAACACTTGAAAAGTTCAAAGAATTTGAGAGTGAAGTGGAGAATCATCGTAACAAAAATAAAAGTTTCTACAATATGATCGTAGAAGTAAAATATTTGAGTTACGAGTTTGGCCTTCAATTAAAACAATGTGAAAAAGTTTCACTACTCACGCCACCTGGAACACCACAGTGTAATGGTGTGTCCGAATATCGTAACCGTACTTTATTAGATATGGTGCGATCTATGATGTCTCTTACCAATTTACCACTATCGTTTTGGGGTTGTGCATTAGAGACATCTACATTCACGTTAAATAGGGCACCATCTAAATCCGTTCAGACGACACCGTATGAACTATGGTTTGGCAAGAAACCTAAGCTGTCGTTTCTTAAAGTTTGAGGTTGCAATGCTTATGTGAAAAAGTTTCAACCTGATAAGCTCAAACCCAAATCGGAGAAGTGCGTCTTCATAGGATACCCAAAAGAAAATGTTGGGTACACCTTCTATCACAGATCCGAATGCAAGATATTCATTGTTGAGAATGCATCCTTTCTAGAGAAGGAATTTCTCTCAAAAGAAGTGAGTGGGAGGAAAGTAGAACTTGATGAGGTAACTGTACATGCTCCTTTATTGGAAAGTAGTTCATCACAGAAATTTGTTCCTGTGACTACTACACCAATTAGTGAGAAAGCTAATGATGATGATCATGTAACTTCAGATCAAGTTACTACCGAACCTCGTAGGTAAACCAGAGTGAGATCCGCACCAGAGTGGTACGGTAATCCTGTTCTAGAGGTCATGTTACTTGACCATGACGAACCTACGAACTATGAGGAAGCGATGATGAGTCCAGATTCCGCGAAATGGCTTGAGGCCATGAAATCTGAGATGCGATCCATGTATAAGAACAAAGTATGGACTTTGATTAACTTACCCAAAGATCGACGAGCCATTGAGATTAAATGGATCTTCAAGAGGAAGACGGACGCTGATATTAGTGTTACTATCTACAAAGCTAGAATTGTCGCAAAAGGTTTTCGACAAGTTCAAGGTGTTGACTATGATGAGAGTTTCTCACTCGTATCTATGCTTAAGTCTGTCTGAATCATGTTAGGAATTGCCACATTTTATGAAATCTGGCAAATGGATAAACAAAACTACATTCCTTAATGGATTTATTAAAGAAGAGTTGTATATGATGCAACAAGAAAGTTTTGTCAATCCTAAAGGTGTTAACAAAATATGCAAGCTACAACGATCCATCTATGGACTGGTGCAAGCATCTCGGAATTGGAATATACGCTTTGATAAGTTGATCAAAGCATATAGTTTTATACAGACTTGCGGTGAAGCCTATATTTACAAGAAAGTGAGTGGGAGCACTACAGCATTTCTGATAAGTATATGTAAATGACATATTGTTGATCGGAGGTAATGTAGAATTATTCTGCAAAGCATAAAGGAGTGTTTGAAAGGAGTTTTTCAAATAAAGACCTCGGTAAAGCTGCTTACATATTGAGCATCAAAATCTATAGAGATAGATCAAGACGCTTGATAAGTTTTTCAATGAGTATATACCTTGACAAGATTTTGAAGTAGTTCAAAATGGAACAGTCAAAGAAAGAGTTCTTGCCTGTGTTACAAGGTGTGAAACTGAGTAAGACTCAAAGCCCGACCACGGCAGAAGATAGAAAGAGAATGAAAGTCATTCCCTATGCCTTGGCCGTAGGTTCTATAAAATATGCCATGTTGTGTACCAGATCTATTGTATACCCTACACTGATTTTGGCAAGGGAGTACAATAGTGATCTAGGAGTAGATCACTCGACAGCGGTCAAAATTATACTTAGTGGAATAAGGATATGTTTCTCGATTATGGAGGTGACAAAAAGGTTTGTCGTAAAGGGTTAAATCGATGCAAATTTTGACACTGATCCAGATGACTCTAAATCTCAATCTGCATACATATTGAAAGTGGGAGCAATTAGTTAGAGTAGATCCGTGCAGAGCATTGTTGACATAGAAATTTGTAAAATATATACGGATCTGAATGTGGCAGACCCGTTGATTGAACTTCTCTCACAAGCAAAACATGATCACATCTTAGTACTCTTTGGGTGTTAATCACATAGCGATGTGAACTAGATCATTGACTCTAGTAAACGCTTTGGGTCTTGGTCACATGTCGATGTGAACTATGGGTGTTCATCACATGGTGATGTGAACTATTGGTATTAAATCACATGGCGATGTGAACTAGATTATTGACTCTAGTGCAAGTGGGAGACTGAAGGAAATATGCCCTAGAGGCAATAATAAAGTTATTATTTATTTCCTTATATCATGATAAATGTTTATTATTCATGCTAGAATTGTATTAACCGGAAACATAATACGTGTGTGAATACATAGACAAACAGAGTGTCACTAGTATGCATCTACTTGACTAGCTCGTTGATCAAAGATGGTTATGTTTCCTAACCATAGACATGAGTTGTCATTTGATTAATGGGATCACATCATTAGGAGAATGATGTGATTGACTTGACCCATTCCGTTAGTTTAGCACTTGATCGTTTAGTTTGTTGCTATTGCTTTCTTCATGAATTATACATGTTCCTATGACTATGAGATTATGCAACTCCCGTTTACCAGAGGAACACTTTGTGTGCTACCAAACGTCACAACATAACTGGGTGATTATAAAGGTGCTCTACAGGTGTCTCCGAAGGTACTTGTTGGGTTGGCGTATTTCGAGATTAGGATTTGTCACTCCGATTGTCGGAGAGGTATCTCTAGGCCCACTCAGTAATGCACATCACTATAAGCCTTGCAAGCATTGCAACTAATGAGTTAGTTGCGGGATGATGTATTACCGAATGAGTAAAGAGACTTGCTGATAACGAGATTGAACTAGGTATTAAGATACCGATGATCGAATCTCGGGCAAGTAACATACCGATGACAAAGGGAACAACGTATGTTGTTATGCGGTCTGACCGATAAAGATCTTCGTAGAATATGTAGGAGCCAATATGAGCATCCATGTTCTGCTATTGGTTATTTAATGGAGACATGTCTCGGTCATGTCTACATAGTTCTCGAACCCGTAGGGTCCACACGCTTAACGTTTCGATGACAGTTATATTATGAGTTTATATGTTTTGATGTACCGAAGGTTGTTCGGAGTCCCGGATCTGATCCCGGACATGACGAGGAGTCTCGAAATGGTCGATACATGAAGATTGATATATTTGAAGCCTATATTTTAATATCGGAAGTGTTCCGGGTGAAATCGGGATTTTACCGGAGT
>NC_041382.1:418606340-418614237 GCF_002162155.2 Triticum dicoccoides
AAGGGGGGCCGGCCCCCTCTTTCCTTCTCCCCCTCTCCCTTTTCTTCCCCCTCTCCTACTCCTACTAGGAATAGGAGGAGTCCTACTCTTAGTGGGAGTAGGACTCCCCCTTGGCGCGCCTCTCCCTGGCCGTCCGCCTCCTCCCCTTGCTCCTTTATATACGGGGGCAGGGGCACCCCATAGACACAACAATTGATCTCTTGATCTCTTAGCCGTGTGCGATGCCCCCTCCACCATAATCCACCTCGATAATATCGTAGCGGTGCTTAGGCAAAGCCCTGCGTCGGTAGAACATCATCATCGTCACCATGCCGTCGTGCTGACGAAACTCTCCCTCAACACTCGGCTAGATCGGAGTTTGAGGGACGTCATCGAGAGAACTCAGAGGTGCCGTGCGTTCGGTACTTGATCGGTCGGATCATGAAGACGTACGACTACATCAACTGTGTTGTGCTAACGCTTCCGCTTTCGTTCTACGAGGATACGTGGACACACTCTCCCCTCTTGTTGCTATGCATCACCATGATCTTGCGTGTGCGTAGGAAATTTTTGAAATTACTACGTTCCCCAACAAGTACACCATCTCCAACTCCATCATGAAGTTTTATGTTGCGATTGCACAAGTGGAGAGAAGGTGGCCTCAGGGCTCGTCAACTATAGAGATCCTAAGTTTTGCTTCTTGTTGCTCTACATGTTAGTCAATTCATTGCTTCACTCAATGTTGCAACTTGATAACCATCATGTTGCGTAGCCCGTATGTGCTACGATAATGTAGTACAGAACCGAGGGCAAGTCATTTACGTTCATTGGATGAAGGTCAAGGAACACAGTGCATGGGACGACAAAGCACAATGCATGGGACGACATGTACGGATTTTGACTCAAGTATCGATGAATTCAGAAAAAACATGTTAAACATCTAGTTATCTCATATGTAATATTTATATTTTCACTATTGTTGTATTAGGGTATTTGCATGTTGTTTATGGATGAATTGTGTATTTTGTATATTATATGGGTGTTGAGGACTTAAGGAAAATGGGCAGGCGTTTACAGGACATGGTGGATGGCCGGCTCCCGTATCTGTGTCCTGGACGAGTCCGGACCACTCCGCAGACAAATTATGTGTCTATTTTGAGGGTTAGTGTTAGAGATGCCCGTACCAGGTTGTGTTACACAAAAATGCCTAGTCATGAAAAACCTGATTTTCTTTCTGCAATGTTCCAATGCCTTTTTAAGGCTGAAAGTTATCATCCAACATACAAGAGGTACCCATAAATGTTCTTGTGTTGTTATCGGCGAACATTATGTGTGTTGTCGAATTGCTCATGGATAGTTGTTGATTTCAAACTAGAATTCGCCATAAACACCAATTAACTACATGACTACTACGTCGGTGGATGTGACCTAACGCTATGTTGGTACCTGTAGCATGGGTAGTGTGGTAACTTTAGTATGAGCAACCTGATAACTATGATATGTGTATTTTGATAACTACAGCATGATCAACTTGATATCCTCAACAATGACAACATGGCAACTTTAGCATGGGCAACACGGTAACTTTAACATGCGAAGCCTGATAATTTTAGCATGAACGACCTGGTATCTACATAATTTTTTTGTTATGTGGGTAATTATATAAAGTAACTACATAATAATTTACATGTTGGAAAGTGTAGCATGGGTGGTGTGGTAATTACTTAGTTGACATGTTGTGAAGTGTAGCATAGGATATTGGTAACTAGCATGAACTCATGTTGTTGGTAACTATAGTATAGGTAATGCTGGATAACAACAATTTTCACCCTAGAAAACAAGGGCTACTTCATCTGGACAAAGGTGGACGGGAGTGGCGACCCGAGTTTCTTGCACTCCTGCCTCTCTCACATAGGAGCACTACTATTATTTGTCGGAATTCTACCCGAGACCTTCCACCGCATATCTATTGCTGACATCCTCTGTAGTTACCAACATATTATTAATGATGCGTCATACAAATCCAACAATTAAAACCCACAAAAATAATTTCATGTGGTTGATATGGTACTAAAATGGTCCAAATATCTAACTTATGTCTAGTGGACAACAACCAAATCTGATGAGTTGGCTATCAGGCAATGTATACCAACCCCATTGACCTACTTTCAAATTGACGCCAACTGTTTGATGATTTTGTTGGCATCCAATTATTCTCAAATATACTATTAAAGAATTGAAAACATCGAAATACTATAAAAGAGTGGAATCCTAGAATTCCTATTCGAGAAATATTTGGGCCCTTAGGCACTATTGTAGTTAGTACTCCCTCCGCAAACTAATATAAAAGCGTTTAGAATAATAAAAATAGTGATCTAAACGCTTTTATATTAGTTTACAGAGGGAGTATATCACATTTTTCTTCATTTTACTTGAAAAACAAATTGTTCGTCAGTTACTTTTCCGGTAAACTTATACTTACAGTAGAGTTCCGCGTAGATCTTTCTTTGATTGGCCGGCCTCGCCTTTTCCTGCTACTAATTAGGATTCGTGTCACATAAAAAGATTCTGTGTGTGTGTATATATATGGTTGTTCAAGCAAAATAATTGTACCTAATATATTTGCCATCAACAGAATTTCAAAAACGCTGTTGTGTTGATGTTTGCTAAGAGAGTGGCAAATCAAATATTTTGCATTGCAATTTATGTTATCGCAAGAAAGGAAAATTTCTTCAGCTGGCAAAAAACTGAACAAAGCGGATACCTTGCTAAATAAATTTGCCATTGGCGGACAACAAAAATTGCCATTAAAATCATCTGATTTGTTATGTCCTAACCGACGAACATTCGTTTGGACGATTTTTTTCTAAGGACAGGGGTATCGTGGTTTTCCAGAAAAAAAATGTCCTCCCAGCAAATGTCCGTTCGTTAGTATCAAAGTCCATAGATTTTAATGCCGCCGGGCAGTGGTCGGTCGTCTCGGCTGACGGATTCTCCCGATTTCCCGATTAATTCTGACTAGTTGCACTATCTTGGGTATATTTCCTTCTGGTATTATCTTCTTTATGTAAGCTCATTTTTCACGCTATCTCTGAAACCAAGTTGCTGTTTTAGACCAAGAATTTTGTGAATCGGGTACTAGTCACATTGTCGCAAGTTGGACTTTGCACGTGTTGCCTATGTAGCAAAGTCGTCAGGGCAGCCAGGTGCATGAGCCGCGGGTAACACATCGGCGTCAGGTCGCTGTGATTAACGATGTCGCGTAGGGAACCGGGAACGTGCCTTCGTAGTAGTCGCCGTTGACGATTTTTTTGTTTTGTTTTACGGGAGAACAAGTTTCCCCGGTCTAATTGTGTCTTTCACGTATCCAACTGTTTGACGAAGGACCGGGTTCAATTGTGGAGTACGCACAGAGCAACTCCAACACGTCGATCCAAACGGTTGGCAATTTTGTCTGTGCCATCCCTCCTATTTATAATTTGAATCGGCAGTACGTTCAACACCCGCAACTCACTTCATGTTGGCGCACAAATTTGAAAAGGCCCGCGGTCGTAGATCATGCTAGCGGCCAGACCGTCGCTCAAAGTTCATGCCAGCGGCTGGCATACAATGTCAGCTCCAAAAAACACCACACAGTTCATGTTGGTGCACTTGACAGCGGCCGACACACATGCCAGCACACAAAAAGAAGCGGAAAATTCAACCATGCTATCTCAGCCGTGGTCATGCCAGCACACTTGCCCGACATACAAAAAGGAGATGGCGGTCGCCGTCATAAATCACTCATCGTCGAACTTGAGCATGTCAGCCTGCATCTTCTCGAACCACAGCCTCTTCCTCGGCGACACGGTGTTGAGGTCCACCGTCATGATCTCCACCCCCATCATCATGCTAGCGAGAGCCACTTCTTTCGCCTTGGTCTTGGCATTGGCGGTCTCGATCTCTAGCATCTTGGATTGCTTCTCCGCCTCCATCTCAAGCATTCTCGTTTACTTCTTCGCCTCCATCTCAAGCCTCCTCCTTTGGATCTCCATGAAGGCGTTCATTTGCTCTTCCTTGTCTTGCCAGCGCTTCTCCTCCGTTGAGTCCTTCTTGGTCATTATGCCCTCCACGGTTGCGATCAACGTCGCATCCTGCTTGTCCTCCTTGGAGTTGGTCTTTCCCCGCAGCCGTGGCTTCCCGCCCTCCCCAACCTCCTCCACGGCTTTCTCCCCCCACGCGCCATGAGGGCGGGATATTGCGCCTTGAACTTCTCCTCTCCGTTGATGACCATTCAACAATGTGAGAGGTTGAAGGACTTGCCTTCATATTGGACCTTGAATGCCTCCAAAGCTTGGATTGCCTACAAATAAATTGCATGCAAGCATATGGGCAAATGGACATGCAATCATATAGAGAATGGAACGAAGAGGGCCGCATGCATACCATATCTTGCATGTCGATGCCGCTCACGGGCGTGCCTTGCTGGGTGGCACAAAACTTGTTGCACTCTTGTTGTATCACCCTACATCGCTTCGAAATGGACACCCACCCGCCCGTGTTATGCATTTGGTTCGGCGCAAACTTCTTGCACTCATGGAACTCACAATGGACCTGAATCCAAAAAGTCGATGCTTTTTGTTCAGCTCTGACCTTGGGGTCTTGCTCAATTTCCCTCTAACACTCATAAAGGAGCTTGTCCTTAGATGGCGTTTATGCCTTTGTCCGCTTGCTCTTGCGCTTCGGCTTCGCCCCAGCGGCTTGGTTGGCGAGCTCTCCTCGAACAAAGGATCGCCGTCGATGTCCATTTCATCTTGTTCCTCGAGGCCGTTGTGACGCCCGGATAATTAAGCTACAGTAATCCTATGCTAATGATGCATGTCATTATGTTTTTCAAACTAAATTGCCACTTGATGAAACCAAAACCAAATTCCATTTGAAGTACAAGTCAAATATTTACTTCTTCTGTCATGCAAACAAAAATGTTCAAGATATTGCAAATAACCCTCAAGTAATTTTCATGAAGAAATCAAATCAAATTGAAATTTTATTTTGGCCCTAGCAATATTTTGGTGGACCAGCAACATTTAATTTGATCGGTTAAAATCCCAACAAGTAGTCTTAGATTTCCCAAACCACTCGAAACTTTGTGGGCCTCTCCAAAATAATGACCACTATCTATGTGACAGGTTTCATGTTGAACAAAACTCATTTGGTAATAAATTAAAATGTGAAACAATGGTGAAATGAATAAGCAGGAAAGTAAAAAAGAAAAAGACTAAAACCCTAGTGAGTCTTTGGGCCATATGCGACCACAGTGCACATGGCCCAGCCCACCACGGCCTTTTCCCCTTCATCTGTTCCTCTGTATAGAGAGGAGACAGGGGCCATGGCGTGTCATGCATCCACCCCTGCCATGGCCGCTGTCGTCGTCGTGTCGGGCATCTCGCGGTCCACCTGGTGGATAAGAACGTCGCACGTGACCCTGCTGAAGCCTAGCCACTCCCCCTCTCCCTCGTCTCCCACACATGATCCCCAGCTCGGCTGTGCGCATCCATGGTCGCGCCGCCATTGTAGCTGCGGCCATCATCCTCCCTGCGTCGCTAGAAGCCGTCTAGGAGGTTCCCCTCGCCGTCCTCAACTTCTTCCATGAAGATCCTGACCAGCGATGCATCGAGGCGATGCATCAGTCCCCTTCTTCAACCACGGCCCCGTTAGCCCCCGCCGTTGTCTCAGCGCCGTCCCATGCTCCGGCAAGCCCCCGACCCATCTCGATCTCGCCGTCAACCTCCCCTTGGTGAGCCTCGTTCTACGCCCCTACTTTCCCCACTCGATTCGTCGCCGTAAGCCGCCCCACTGCCATGACCGGAGCTCCCCTCCGCGAGCTCCTGATTGCGCCCGCCCGCCGCCTTTGGCCACCACCACTACCGCGCCGCCGCTCCATTGCTCTGCCCGCCACTCCCGCGCGTCGCCCCTGCAGCGCCCTCCCGCTAGCCGTGGTCGCTGAGCCCTGCACCATGGCCGGCCCCTGGCTACTACCGCTTGCCCGGCCGCTATAGATGCCCGCCGCCGCGCACACCCGCGCTCACCGCAGCTCACCCCAACGCCATGCTCCCCCTACTCGTCCGCCCGCGTGTGGACACACCTCCGATGCGCCCGTCGTGGCCTGCAGCTGCCTGTCGTCACGCCCACCTGCTACTTCTGACGGCTGCGCCCGCCGCCGTGCCTCCTGCCGGTACCTGCTTGTGACGCCCCCAATTCAATCGTACACTAATCATACACGCAAACATGTACGATCAAGATCAGGGACTCACGGGAAGATATCACAACACAACTCTACAAATAAAATAAGTCATACAAGCATCATATTACAAGCCAGGGGCCTCAAGGGCTCGAATACAAGAGCTCGATCATAGACGAGTCAGCAGAAGCAACAATATCTGAGTACAGACATAAGTAAACAAGTTTGCTTTAAGAAGGCTAGCACAAACTGGGATACAGATCAAAAGAGGCGCAGGCCTCCTGCCTGAGATCCTCCTAAACTACTCCATGTCGTCATCAGCGGGCTGCACGTAGTAGTAGGCACCTCCCGAGTAGCAGTAGTCATCATCGACGGTGGCGTCTGACTCCTGGGCTCCATCGTCTGGTCGCAGCAATCGGGTATAGGAAGGGGGGAAAGGGGGAACAAAGCAACCGTGAGTACTCGTCCAAAGTACTCGCAAGCAAGGAGCTACACTACATATGTATGCATTGGTATCAAATGGAAAAGGGGTATCATATGTGTACTGAACTGCAGAATGCCGGAATAAGAGGGGGATAGCTAGTCATGTCGAAGACTACGCTTCTGGCCAACTCCATCTTGCAGCATGTAGAAGAGAGTAGATGGTAAGTTCACCAAGTAACATCGCATAGCATAATCCTAACCGATGATCCTTCCCTCGTCGCCCTGTGAGAGAGCAATCACCGGTTGTATCTGGCACTTGGAAGGGTGTATTTTACTAAGTATCCAGTTCTAGTTGTCATAAGGTCAAGGTACAACTCCAAGTCGTCCTGTTACCGAAGATCACAGCTATTCGAATAGATTAACTTCCCTGCAGGGGTGCACCACATTTCCCAACACGCTCGATCCCCTTTGTCCGGACACACTTTTCTGGGTCATGCTCGGCCTCGAAAGATCAACACGTCGCAACCCTACCTAGGCACAACAAAGAGGTCAGCACGCCGGTCTAAATCCTATGGCGCAGGGGTCTGGGCCCATCGCCCATTGCACACCTGCATGTTGCGTACGCGGCCGGCGAGCAGACCTAGCCTCCCTTATACAAGAGCAGGCGTTCCAGTCCAACTCGGCGTGCGCCGCTCAGTCGCTGACGTCACGAAGGCTTCGGCTGATACCACGACGTCGAGTGGCCATAACTGTTCCCGCGTAGGTGGTTAGTGCGTATAGGCCAGTAGCCAGACTCAGATCAAATACCCAGATCTCGTTAAGCGTGTTATTTTGAAGTAACCGCGAACGTTGACCAGGGCCAGACCCACCTCTCACCTAGGTGGTCTTCGCCTGCCCCGTCGCTCCGCCTCAAAGTAATAGGCGGGGGCCGTCGGGAACCTAGGCCCACCACTACCTGGATGGAACCACCTGCCCTTTCAGCCCCCAACATCGGAATCACTTGCGGGTACTCAACGAGCCGACCCGACTTTAGTCACAACATGTATAGTATGTATATATAGTATAAACCCATGATCAACACCCGAGTGATCATGGCCCGATAGTATAGCATGGCAGACTGACAAGAATGTAGGGCCACTGATGATAATCTAGCATCCTATACTAAGCATTTAGGATTGCAGGTAAGGAATCAACAGTTGTAGCAACAATGACAGGCTATGCATCAGAGTAGGATTAACGGAAAGCAGTAACATGCTACACTACTCTAATGCAAGC
>NC_041382.1:418614594-418721927 GCF_002162155.2 Triticum dicoccoides
TTGCCTGGTTGCTCTGCAGACAGACACAAACCCTCGAAGGTGAAGTAGTCAAACACTGGTTCAACCGCGGTCTCGGGGTCTACCGGAAAGAAGTAACGAAGGGGGAACACAATAAATAACAGAGTAATCAAAGCATCACAAACAATAACAAGGAAATACGCGGTGCTATGGTTGACCTAACGCGGTACTAGGTGGTACCGGTGAAGGGGGGAAATATCCCCGGTATTTAGCGTTTTCGGACAGATGAACCGGAGGGGGAAAGTTACGTGTTTACTATGCTAGGGGTGCGTGGCGGACGAACGGGTTGCGTATCTGGATTCGTCTCGTCGTTCTGAGCAACTTTCATGTACAAAGTTTTTTCATCCGAGATACGGTTTATTTTATATTAATTTTCAAAGTTTTATGCATTTTCTGAATTTAATTTAATTCGAAATTAAATGTGAAATGCTAGGTGCACCCAATTCTAGTACACAGAAGTGTACCAAAGGGGCTGACATGTGGGACCGGGGGCCCAGTTGACCAGTCAAACTTTGAATGGTCAACAGGGGTAGGGCCCCCTGTCATTGTCTGCCTAATTTAACTAACATATTAATTAAACTAATTTAGGTTGAGTTAATTAAATTAATTAACTATTTAATTATTTATTTTATTTATACTTAAAAATATCTTTTTTTGTAATTTAAATAGGGACAGGGCCCACTGTTAGTGGCTAACTAGGAGGGGGTTAGTGCTAATCTAACCCCCAATTAGCACAGGCCTGCCCAATCTGGCAGAGGCGTAGCCGGCAGGGGCTACGCCCGCGCACAGACGGGGGACACCGGCGTAGCAGGCTGGCTGGCCGGATCAGCGGCGAGCGGCGCGGCATGGGAGCATGAGGGACGGGCGCGGGGCAGCGCAAATTGGAGGGGCGAGCTCGCGCGGGGCCAATGGCAGAGGCGGGCGCGACCAACAACGACGGAGCGCGGCGGGCGGCGCCGGGTGCGGTCAGGCGCAGTTGCAGGCGGGCGGCGGGATCGCAGCCGGCAGCGGTGCGCGAGCACGGCGCGCGGCGTGAGCAGCAGGGAAGAGGAGGCAGCAGTAGTTTTAGCAACAGAACACAGAAGCAGCAGTGACAGAGTGCGGGAGGTTGGGCGAGGCCACACACGGGCTCCGGGTGGTCCAGGCGGCCGGAGCACGACGGCAGTGCGTCCAGGAGGTGGCTGGGCATGGCCACTTGCGCGCGCCGCGGGCGCAGCGGGTCGCGGGCGAGCACGGGGCGGGCGCGGGTTGGTTTGGTGAGGTGCGCGGGCGTGCGGTGGTTGGAGGCGGCCTACAGCGGGGTTTCGACCACGGCAGGCGCAAGCTCACGGGGTGCACTACGGCGACGAATCGACGAGGCCAAGGCAGGGAATCGAAGCAGGGGCTCACCGCGGAGCTGGGCAAGCCGACGGCGAGGCCGGGTAAGGTCGGGGTCGAGCGAATCAACGGCGGATGACGACGCTCGTGCACGGAGAAGATGGCTCGATCCACGTACTGCAGGGGCGCCTAGCTCCATCCGATGGCCATTGACGGCGTAGTGGACGACGGCGTAGCCGACGTACAAGGTCCTGGGGAGCGGGGATGAAGTTGGGGGCGCAGGCGAGGTGAGGCATGGAGATGGCGGCTCGGCCTCGTGTAGGGAGGAAGAAAAGCGGCTTGGGGAAGGGGAGGATCGATCTAGGGTTCCGGGGGGTGCGGGGTTGCCTTGAAGATGCCTGGGACGAGGGGGGAAGGCCGTGGGATGGCCGGCGCGTGGCCGGTGGCCATGGCGGATGGCCTCCACGCCTACTGCCTCCACTGTAGCGAAAGGTGGGAGGTGAACATTAGTTGGGCTGGGCCTCCCTGTGCACTTGAGGTCCAGTCCAACAGTAGATAGGTTTTCCCTATTTTTCTATCTAGTTTTATTTTTCTTTTTATTTGATTGTTTCCTATTTTCTTTACTGTTTTGCAATAATTTGAGCTACCCATTGGATTTTTCTAAACATGAAACTTAGCACATAATATAATTATGATATGATGGGGTGGCATAAAAAGTTTCAGAGCATTTGTAATTGTTGAAGTATTTTTAGAAATTGAAAAGGCCAATTAATTTGATGCGGGTCCACTGTTTTAATTCCTAGGGGCATTTTGTGAATTCAAATGATGTTGATTTCTACATGAAAAATCCTTAGTGAATATTGACAACACCACCAACATTTTTATTTTACTTTTGAAGTTTTAAATTATTTGACTTGCATTTTAAATTTGAATTTGAATTGGTTTTCAACCACGGGGAAATTTAGCTTAGAAATCAGGGTGACTTGGCATCATTAGTTTGGAGTTACTGTAGCATGATTCTCGGGGTGTTACATTGCTGCCCACGTGGCGCCGCCGACCGCGCCTGCGTCGCTCGATCCCACTTGATCTCGTTGCTGCCACACGCCACTCCCCGGCGGCTCGCCCCACCCGTGCCGGCCATGGCCACTCGCCCCCATAGCCTTTCCCCTCGCGCCGCTGCTTCCGCGCGCCTCGCCGCAGACGTCCCGCATCGTCTACCGCCTGTGGCGCTCGCTCGCCTAGCCGCACACAGCCGCGCCGCCTCCGTCCGCCGTTGGCCGCCGCCAGTACCGCACCTGCCGCCGCTGGCCCTGGCCACGGCAATGGCCGATGGTGCTGTGCGTCGTGTGTGTGGGGGGGGGGGGTTGCGTGCGTGCGTGTGTTCTGTGTGTGAGGAGCCCCTGTCATGTGGGGCTAGTCCTAATTAGACAAGGATTAGGATTAGATTAGTTAACTATTAATTAGGCATTTACAGTGGGGCCCATATTTTAATTAAAATATTTTAATACATCCATTTAACGCATGTGTCAATGACTGGTGGATCCCTCCTACGAGTTTGACTGGTCAAACATTGACCCAGTCAATGATGACTGGGTTGCCGACAAGGCAGCCCTGGCCCACTGTCAGCCTCAGTGGCTAGCCCACTGTTTAGTGAAAAAAGTATCTACTGTGCATAATTAGTTTTATTTATATTTCAGCAATTCCAAAAAATCAATAAAACTTTGAAAATTAATATAAAATAATCCGTAGCTCGGATGAAAAAGTTTTATATATGAAAGTTGCTCAGAAAAATATGACGAATCCAAATACGCTCTCTGTTCATCAGTCATGTGCCCCTAGCATAGCGAACATGGAACCGTCCTCCTCCGTTTTATCTGTCCAAAAATGCTGAACTTCGGGAAAACATTCCCGGATGTAATCCCCGTTCGCCGGTATCGTGTAGCACTGTGTTAGAACGCCCCTAGCATCGCGTATCGTCATGTCATGCATATGTTTGCTTGTATTTACTGTTTCTTCCCCCTCTTCTCTATGGTAGACCCCGAGACCGCTGCTGATGCCCCTGTGATCGACTATGTCACCGACGACCCTTCTTCCCTTTCAGCGGAGCTTTTAGGTAAGCAAACCCCCCTTGGTCATTCTGATATCACCCATTCCATTCTCTCTCATGCTTGCATTAGATTTTTCTACTCTTATTGATTGCTCCTATTCTGATGCATTGCCTGTTTTTGTAACCTGCTGATGTACCTCACATGCTTATCCTAAACTGCTTAGCATAGGCTGGTTAGTGATCCATTAGTGACCCCCACCTTGTCCCTATTGCCCCTGCTTCATCATCGATGACTCAATCAACGTGATCGACGACCAAAGCCCAACACCTCACATCACATCACGCCCCTTTTGTTGCTCGATTTTGCAGAGCTACTATCGAGTGCTAAGGGTGATACCTCGTAACACACTCCTTATGATAACTCTATAGTGTAGCTATTCGGTCGTGGTCATCGAGGGTGATTCCTCCTTCACCACTCCCGATACGACTCTGTCGTGCAACACCTCAAGTGTGAACCTCGAGGGTGATTCCTCCTGAGTTCACCTTGATGATTGCATCAGGTGGATTACACCGAGGGTGATACCTCGAATTCCCCCTTGATGTTGTGGACACACGGTTACCTGAACTTTAATTGAGACCATTGTTGAAGTCGGGTCGGCCCTGAGGGGTACCCATGAGTTGATGTGAAAGTTGGGCGGGCCCGGAGAGCACCCACGAGATAATTACGTGGCACGACCGTGTTGGGAAATGTAGCTTGCAATTTCAAAAAAAATCCTATGCCCACACAAGATCTATCTAGGATATGCATAGCAACGAGAGGGGAGAGTATGTCTATGTACCATCGTAGACCAAAAGCAGAGGCGTTTGACAATGCGGTTGATGTAGTCAAACTTCTTCTCGTTTCGACCGATCAAGCACCGAATGTACGACACCTTCGAGTTCTGCACACGTTCAACTCGATGACGTCCCTCGAACTCTTGATCCAGCAAAGTGTCAAGGAAGTAGATGAGTTCCATCAGCACGACGGCGTGGTGATGGTGATGGTGATGTGATCCGTGCAGGGCTCCGCCTAAGCACTACGAGAATATGACCGAGGGTTTAATCTGTGGAGGGAGGCACCACACATGGCTAACAGAAGTTGATGTGTATTCTAGGCGCCTCCCCCCTCATATATATAGGTGGGAGGGAGAGGGAGCAGCCAAGGGGCCGCCCCAAGTAGGAGGAATCCTACTTAGGGGCCTTGTCTTAAGGAAATATGCCCTAGAGGCAATAATAAAGTTGTTATTTTACATTTCCTTATATCATGATAAATGTTTATTATTCATGCTAGAATTATATTAACCGGAAACTTGATACATGTGTGGATACATAGACAAAACACCGTGTCCCTAGTGAGCCTCTACTAGACTAGCTCGTTAATCAAAGATGGTTAAGTTTCCTAACCATAGACATGTGTTGTCATTTGATGAACGAGATCACATCATTAGGAGAATGATGTGATGGACAAGACCCATCTGTTAGCTCAGCATAATGATCGTTAAGTTTTATTGCCATTGCTTTCTTCATGACTTATACATGTTCCTTTGACTATGAGATTATGCAACTCCCGAATACCGGAGGAACACCTTGTGTGCTATCAAACGTCACAACGTAACTGGGTGATTATAAAGATGCTCTACAAGTGTCTCCAAAGGTGTTTGTTGGGTTGGCATAGATCGAGATTAGGATTTGTCACCCCGAGTATTGGAGAGGTATCTCTGGGCCCTCTCGGTAATGCACATCGCGATAAGCCTTGCAAGCAAAGTGACTAATGAGTTAGTTTCAGGATGATGCATTACAGAACGAGTAAAGAGACTTGCCGGTAATGAGATTGAACTAGGTATTAGGATACCGATGATCGAATCTCGGGCAAGTAACATATCGATGACAAAGGGAATGACGTATGTTGTCATTACGGTTTGACCGATAAAGATCACCATAGAATATGTAGGAACCAATATGAGCATCCAGGTTCCGCTATTGGTTATTGATCGGAGATGTGTATCGGTCATGTCTACATAGTTCTCGAACCCGTAGGGTCCGCACGCTTAACGTTCGATGACGATTTGTATTATGAGTTATGTGTTTTTGGTGACCGAAGTTTGTTCGGAGTTCTAAATGAGATCACGGACATGACGAGGATTCTCAAAACTATTGAGAGGTAAATATTGATATATTGGACGGAGGTATTCGGACGCCGGAATGGTTTCGGGACATTTTGGATATTTATCGGAGTACCGGGGGGTTGCCGGAACCCCCTGAGGAAATATTGGGCCTACATGGACCATAGGGGAGAGGGGAGGCAGCCCATAAGGGGTGGCCGCGCCCCCTCCCATGGGGAGTCCGAATTGGACTAGGGGAGGGGGCGCGCCCTCCTTTCCTTCTCCTCTTCCCTCTCCCTTTCCCCTTTCTCCCTCCATGAGAAGGAAAAGAGGGGGGGGGGGGGCGAATCCTACTAGGACTTGGAGTCCTAGTAGGACTCCCCTCTCCTTGGCGCGCCCCTGGTGGCTGGCCTCATCCCCTCCTCCTTTATATACGTGGGCAGGGCACCCCTTGGAGACACACCAATTGTTTCAAGCCGTGTGCGGCGTCTCCCTCCACGGTTTACTCCTCCGGTCATATTCACGTAGTGCTAAGGCGAAGCCCTGCGCGGATCACATCACCATCACCGTCACCATGCCATCGTGCTAAGGAAACTCTCCCTCGACACTTTGTTGGATCAAGAGTTCGAGGGACGTCATCGAGCTGAACGTGTGCTGAAGTCGGAGGTGGTGTATGTTTGGTACTTGATCGGTTGGATCACGAAGACGTTCGACTACATCAACTGCATTAACCTAACGCTTCCGCTTGTGGTCTACGAGGGTACGTGGACACAGTCTCCCCCTCTCGTTGCTATGCATATCCTAGATAGATCTTGCGTGATCGTAGGAATTTTTTTGAAATTGCATGCTACGTTCCCCAACAGTGGCATCCGAGCCAGGTCTATCGTAGATGATATATGCACAAGTAGAACACAAAGAGTTGTGGGCGATCATAAGTCATACTGCTTACCACCAACGTCTTATTTTGATTCGGCGGTATTGTTGGATGAAGCGGACCGAACCAACCTTACATGACGACGTTCATGAGACCGATTGCACCGACAGACATGCAACTTGTTTTGCATTAAGGTGGCTGGCAGGTGTCTGTTTCTCCAACTTTAGTTGAATCGAATTTGACTACGGCCGGTCCTTGTTGAAGGTTAAAACAACAAACTTGATGAAACATCATTGTGGTTTTGATGCATATGTAAGAACGATTCTTAATAGAAGCCCATAGCAGCCACGTAAAACTTGCAACAACAAAGTAGAGGACGTCTAACTTGTTTTTGCAGGGCATGTTGTCATGTGATATTGTAGGATCGAAAGTATGTCTAGAGGGGGGGGGGTGATTAGACTACTTGACCAACTAAAAATCTAGCCTTTTCCCAATTTTAAGTCTTGGCAGATTTTGGCAATTTAGCACAAGTCAAACAATCAACCTACACATGCAAGTCTAAGAGTATAGCAGCGGAATGTAAAACATTTGCATATGAAGGTAAAGAGAGGAGTTTGGAGGGAGCAAACGCAATGTAGACACGGAGATTTTTGGCGTGGTTTCAATAGGTGGTGCTATCGTACATCCATGTTGATGGAGACTTCAACCCACGAAGGGTAATGGTTGCACGAGTCCACGGAGGGCTCCACCCATGAAGGGTCCATGAAGAAGCAACCTTGTCTATCCCACCATGGCCATCGCCCACGAAGGACTTGCCTCACTAGGGTAGATCTTCATGAAGTAGGCAATCTCCTTGCCCGTACAAACTCCTTGGTTCAACTCCACAATCTTGTCGGAGGCTCCCAAGTGACACCTAACCAATCTAGGAGACACCAATCTCCCAAAGGTAATAGATGGTGTGTTGATGATGAAATCCTTGCTCTTGTGCTTCAAATGATAGTTTCCCCAACACTCAACTATCTCTCATAGATTTGGATTTGGTGGAAAGATGATTTGAGTGGAAAGCAACTTGGGGAAGGCTAGAAATCAAGATTCATATGGTTGGAATGGAATATCTTGGTGTCAACACATGAGTAGGTGGTTCTCTCTCAGAAAATGAATGTTGAAAGTGTAGGCATGTTCTGATGGATCTCCTTCTAATGAAGGAAGGGTGGAGGGGTATATATAGTCTCCACACAAAATCTAACTGTTACACACAATTTACCAAACTCGGTGGGATTGAATCAGAAAACTCGGTCAGACCGATTTAGTTCGAAATGTGAATGTTAGGTTTTTCGGTGGGACCGACATGTCAACTCGGTGGGACCAATTTCATTAGGGTTAGGGCATAACGTAATCTCAGTAAGACCAATTACACAAACTCAGTAGGACCGATTTTGGTAATAAGCTAACCAGAGAGTTGGTTAGGCAAACTCGATGGGACCGATTCGCTCATTTCGGTGAGACCGAAATGTTACAAAAGGGAAACAGAGAGTTTGCATTGCGAACTCAGTGTGACCAATCGCTCATCTCGGTTGGACCGAAATGTTACGAAGGGTGTCGGTGTCAAAACCGGCGGATCTCGGGTAGGGGGTCTCGAACTGTGCGTCTAGGCCGGATGGTAACATGAGGCAAGGGACACAAAGTTTTACCCAGGTTGGGGCCCTCTCAATGGAGGTAAAACCCTACGTCCTGCTTGATTAATATTGATGATATGGGTAGTACAAGAGTAGATCTACCATGAGATCGAGGAGGCTAAACCCTAGAATCTAGCCTATGGTATGATCGTTGATGTGTATGTTGTCCTACGGACTAAAACCCTCTAGTTTATATAGACACCGGATAGGGTTAGGGTTACATAGAGTCGGTTACAATGGTAGGAGATCTACATATCCGTATCGCCAAGCTTGCCTTCCACGCCAAGGAAAGTCCCTCCCGGACACGGGACGAAGTCTTCAATCTTGTATCTTCATAGTCCAGGAGTCCGGCTGAAGGTATAGTTCAGCCATCCGGACACCCCCTAATCCAGGACTCCCTCAGTAGCCCCTGAACCAGGCTTCAATGATGACGAGTCCGGCGCGCAGATTGTCTTCGGCATTGCAAGGTGGGTTCCTCCTCCAAGTACTACATAGAAGATTTTGGACACAAAGATAGTGTCCGTCTCTACAAAATAAGTTTCCACATATTGCCATAGAGAGAATAATATTTACACAAATCTAATCTGCTGACGTATTCCGTAGTGTGACATCACACCACGTCCAAGCTTTTATTCAAACCGTTTTACTGTCCCATCTCAGCGCGTTATGCGAGGCGGTTTCCTTGGCACGTCTTGTTAAAGCAGAGATCGTGTCCCCTTATTTCGGGATTCTCATCAATACGGGCGTGGGTAACCCAACCGCGCCATTGATTGCGGCGGTTGGAGATAAGCGAGTTTTACCAGGCTGGTGGGGACATGTAGCTGCGTCCACCCATATAAGGGGATAAAGATCCACCTTTTCACCTACGCCTTCTTCCTCCTTCGCCTATCCATTCTTGCGCACTTGAGCTCCAGCACCCAAGTCCGCACTCCCCACCTCAACCTTCTCCAGCCATGTCTGGAGCGGGAGGCAAGTGGATGGTCTCCTCCGTCACGGAGGGACATATCAAAAAGCTGAGGAAGGCCGGATACCTGTCTAACGACATCGCGTACCGGCTCCCCGAAAAGGGGCAGCTCATCCCTACCCCTAGGCCCCATGAGAGGGTGGTGTTCCTCCCCCATTTCCTCCGCGGACTGGGCTTTCCTCTCCACCCATTTGTCCGGGGGCTCATGTTCTACTACGGCCTGGATTTCCACGATCTGGCCCCGAACTTCGTCCTCAACATCTCGGCGTTTATCGTCGTGTGCGAGGCCTTCCTCCGCATCCGCCCCCATTTCGGCCTATGGCTCAAGACTTTCAACGTCAAGCTGAAGGTGGTGCGCGGCAACCAGGCGGAGTGCGGAGGCGCCATGGTGGGCAAGATGGCCAACGTCCTTTGGCTCGAGGGCTCCTTTGTGGAGACCCTGAAGGGGTGGCAATCGGGATGGTTTTACATCACCGAGCCGCGCGACGCCGAATGGGTCACACCCCCTGAGTTTTGATCCGGACCCTCTACGTGGCTCACCTCCTGGAAGGAGACGGGCCTGTCATGGGGTAAGAAGGGAGAGCTGACTGGACTCCAAACATGCGTCCAAACCCTGGTGGACAAGAAGCTCAAACTTGTCAACGTAGTCCAGGTTATGCTCATCCGCTTGATCCTCCTGTGTCAACAACGGGCTTTCAACCCGTGGGAGTTCAACCTGGCGCGGCACCAAACTCTGAGCAGGCTCTTCGACATGACGTACGAAGATGCCTGGAAGGTGCTTTTCAAAGGCGCCGAGGCTCCCACATCCGCTACCGAGGATCGCCGATTCAGTGCGCAGCGTCACGCTCTCGCGGTAAGCTGTTTTTTCTTCCTTTTACAGGGTATCAGTTTTTCATAGTTTGACTCCATGCGGGATCTAAGCTCCCTTGCCTTTGACAGGATTGGCAGGTGACGTTCGGACAGATCAACTGTCCGGCTCCTTTGCCCGAAGGCCCAGCGGACGCTCGCTTGGCGAAGCTGCTGGTTTTGGAACCCTATGTGGTGCCGGAGAAGAAGGCCACAAAAAAGGCCGCGGGGACTCGAAAGAGTGCCCAGCGCCAGGAGGTGTCGGATCCATCATCCGATGGTTCCAAGGCGCATTCCTCCCGTGAATACGAGGAGGAAGAAGAGGAGAGCTCTCCCCCTCCAGTGGGAGGAGAGAAGAAAAGGAAGGCCGCCCTCTCTGGGGAGGCCGGAGGGTCCAAGAAGGGGAAAACCCTTCCTCCGGACTACTCCACCGACGCCAATGGCGGAGAGGAGTGGCAGCCTAGAGCCAAGCCCCTGGCAAAATCATAAGTATCCGGATACCAGAGTAATTCATAGTATTTGTTTATTGCACAACTTTCCCTTACGTCGAATATGTTTATGCAGCCCACCCAAAGACTGGCTCGACGCGTCGTCGAGCGGCCCACTGGACTCGTCGGATGTGAACTCGCTTCCGACAGCTTCCTCCCCCCTCCCTACGGACGACACCGAAGTGTTGTGCCAACAGGTTCCAAGCCGGGAGGATGTGGTCCTGGAGGCGTCGCAAGGCGACCTCCCGGACTCCAGGAGTAAAGAGGATGAAACCCCTCAGGGTTCCAAGTCCGGCTCTAGGCCAGACACCGTTCCAGAACCTTCAAAGGTTCCAGAGTCCGGCGGGGGACCTCCTTCCAAGAGGAGCAAGTCCACCGTGCCGGTGGCCCCCGTCCAACCGGAGGCGCCGGACAATATGTTAAAGGCGCTCCAAGGCGCCTCCATCGACGAGGAGCACCGCGCTATTATGAGTGCGGTGGTCCAGAAGGTTCAGTCCGCCAAGAGCGGACTGACTGAAGCTTGTACTAGCCTTTTGACAGGCTTTGAGGTAAGTAAAGAATGTGTAAATAATAGTACCGCATAGACAGTAGCCCCTGATGCTCTGTTTGGCATTCGGGAAGAAAAGCCGAATAGAGGATCAAATAGAATTCGCAGGAGTCTAACAAAAATGAGTCAATATGCATATGCAGGCTTCCCTGCTTGCGTCCGCCGCACTGACTGCGGAAGTGGACACGCTAAAGAAGAACCTCGAGCGGTCCGAGCAAGAGCTCGGGCGTGCCAAGAAGCAGCTCAAGGACAATGAAGGTAAGAAATACCATGTTTTTAAATATATATAAAAAGGTGCAATTGCAAAGAATCACAGGATTATCGTGGCTATTTTAGGGGCCACGTCTGAAGTGGCGACCCTTAAGCAGGCGCTGGTCGAGGCCTAGAAGAGGGCGGCCTCGGAGCGCACCAAGCGGGAGAAGTATGAGGCCGAGGTTGGCAAGGTGCGGCAAGAGCTCCAGGCTCTCATGGAAAAACATGAGAGTTTGGAGCTTGACTCAAAGACGCGAGCGTCCGAGCTCGCGGTGGCTATTGAAAACGCCAAGTCCGCCAAGGCCGAATCCCAGAAGACCCTCCAGGAGTTGTATGAGGTGAAGAAGATAGCGGCGGGTAAGGCATTCTTTATGCAAAGCAAACACATAGACGTGAGTTACTTGTTACTTACCCGAATCCGGAGCTCTCCAGGAGCGTTTGCAGATCTTCCCCGGAGTGTATCTGATGCCGCCGCATTCTACCGAGCCGAGGAGGGCAGCTCGACAGAGAAAGTGTTCTGGTCTCAGTATACTGAGGCCGGACACCCCGTGCCCCTGAGCAACCAGCTGAAGCAACTGGTCGAGCTCCACAAGGCGGCCGAACAGGCCATGAAGGGCTCATTGTTCGGCTGTGGCCTGGAGGGGCTCTGCCTGGGAGCTATTTCGGGCTGGTGCGGTGGTTGGTGGAGGCCTGTCCAAGGCTCGAAGTCATCAAGCGCTCCGTCTGCATTGAAGGTTCCCATAGGGCCCTTGCCCGTGCTAAGGTGCACTAGGGCAAGCTGGATGCTGAGAAGCTGGTGAAGGACGGGCCACCGCCGGGGAAAGAGCATCGCAAGCCCGAGAATTACTATAAGGATGTTCTGAAGGGTGCCCACCTTGTGGCGGATGAATGTTCTAGGGATGTAATTTTTGAGTGAAACTTGCTCGTTTTATCCTGTGCGCTGAAAACTTGTTTATATGCGCTAAGCAATGCTGTTGGAATTTAAAATATTACCTTCTATGCGGCTGTTTATCAATTCTGAGAGATGGCGAGTCGTCGGCTTCTGCCCCCATGCCGCTAGTGTTGGGGTGTTCGGGGATAAACCTAAGTGCTCTTTTCCCCATGTTTGGGTCCTTCGAGGGAGGCGCTCAGCCCAATGAACAAGGCAATCGGACTATAATGCGTGAACACTCTTACTTAGCCATAAAATTCTATAATTTTAAATTTCGGCGAAGCCCCTGGTATTCGGAAGGCCGAGTTCGGGGCGCTATCCACGCCTTGGCCGGACAGAGCCGGCTCCTCGCCCTAAGCGGCATAAGTCTTTAGGGACTCAAAAACCTCTCGAACAGCGACCAGCTCTCGCTTCATCATGACAGTCAGTTTTAGCTTTCTCCACTGAGGTGCTCGACCCAGCTCAACTGGGGCACAATCGCAGTGGTTCTCCTAGTGCTACCTTTAGCCGATATAGCGGAACGTAAGGCACCAAAACATAGGAGTCGGGCAAACCCAACTATTGACCCAAGACATGATTCGGAGCCGATGCATATAATGCTATAAGTTAGGGGTGCCGCACTTGCTGAAGTGTTTGGACTTCTTACACCATATTGAGGGGTACTAAAGCCCCTGGCGTATTTTGGCCGTACCAACGTGTATGGGTGCAGCATGTCGTTAAGGAACATATATAAAGAAAAAAGGTAATGCAAAAATAGACGAAAGCTATGCATTGTTTATTAAAAAGGGGTGCGATCAAGGCTGAACGATACAAGTAATGTGATAAGTGGAAGGTTGGACTAGTTAACATGTCCGCTCCAGGGGCAAGCTGCGGAACAATATGCGGAACGGGTATACTGCTCGTGATAGAGACCACCTGGGAGTTCCGTAATGTGGCGTGGCTTGTCCGCCTCCCTGGTTCTTGAGTCGTTTGTGCGGTAATTGAACTGCCGAACAGGCCTTCCGAAGGATGGAGTCCTGAAAGTAAGAGAAAATTAAAAAATCGGCAGCCCCTGGTACGGTTTAAGCCGTGTTTTGGGCGTGCCGTGATGGTGCCCCTCCCCCTGTGCCCATGGTATCTCTAGAGCGTAGTTATGTACGCGAAGTACTGGCGTCGCCTCTTTGCGAGGGTTGGGGTTGGGGCCGCATTGCTACGCCTGCTCAGATCGTGCTAGGCGGTCTTGTTGTAGGTTACTCCGGGCACGCTTGACGGTGTCCGGTCGTTTAGTGGCCGGACTGGAGAACTACCTGGAGAGGCTGCTTTGTACTTCCGCTGCAAGGGCCGCCGTGTGCTCCTCCGTTCGGAGGGAGCGTTCGGTGTTTCCATTGACCGTAATTACTCCTCGAGGGCCTGGCATCTTGAGCTTAAGGTATGCGTAATGCGGTACCGCATTGAACTTAGCGAATGCGGTTCGCCCGAGCAGTGCGTGATAACCACTGCGAAACGGGACTATGTCGAAGATTAACTCCTCGCTTCGGAAATTATCCGGGGATCCGAAGACCACTTCAAGTGTGACTGAGCCTGTACAGTTGGCCTCTACACCTGGTATTACGCCTTTAAAGTTCATTTTGGTGGGCTTAATCCTCGAGGGATATATGCCCATTTTTCGCACTGTATCCTGGTAAAGCAGGTTCAGGCTGCTGCCGCCGTCCATAAGGACTCTAGTGAGATGAAATCCGTCAATAATTGGGTCTAGAACCAATGCGGCGAATCCGCCATGACGGATGCTAGTGGGATGGTCCCTTCGATCAAAGGTGATCGGGCAGGAGGACCATGGGTTGAACTTTGGGGCGACTGGCTCTACCGCGTATACGTCCCTTAATGCGCGCTTCCGCTCCCTTTTGGGGACGTGGGTTGCGTATATCATGTTCACCGTCCGCACTTGTGGGGGAAAACCCTTCTGTCCACTGTTCTTCGGTGGCCGGGGCTCCTCGTCGTCATCGCTATGCAGCCCCTTGTCTTCGTTTTCGGCGTTTAACTTGCCTGCCTGCTTGAACACACAACAATCCCTGTTGGTGTGATTGGCCGGCTTTTCGGGGGTGCCATGTATCTGGCACAAGCGGTCGAGGATTCGGTCCAAACTGGACGGGCCCCTAGGATTCCTTTTGAATGGCTTTTTCCGCTGACCGGATTTAGAGCCTTCGAATCCGGCATTAACTGCTGTATCCTCAGCATTGTCACCATTAATGCGGCGCTTCTGCTTGTTGCGATGCGACCTGCCACTACTGTCCCTGGTGTCTGAATTACCAGGGTTCTTGGTCATATTGTTGCTACGAGCAAGCCAGCTATCTTCCCCCGCGCAAAAGCGGGTCATGAGTGTCGTGAGTGCTACCATAGATTTTAGCTTTTCCTGTCCACGGTGCCGGGCCAGCCACTCGTCACGGATATTGTGCTTGAAGGCAGCTAGGGCCTCAGCGTCCGGACAGCCGACTATTTGATTTTTCTTTGTTAGGAACCGTGTCCAGAATTGCCTGGCCGATTCCTCTGGCTGCTGAATTACGTGACTTAGGTCGTCGGCGTCTGGGGGTCGCACATAAATGCCCTGGAAATTGTCGAGGAATGCGGCTTCCAGGTCCTCCCAACAACTGATTGATCCTATTGGCAAGTTGTTAAGCCAATGCCGAGCTGGTCCTTTAAGCTTGAGTGGGAGGTATTTGATGGCGTGGAAATCGTCGCCGCGGGCCATGTGGATATGAAGGAGATAATCCTCGATCCATACCGCAGGATCTGTTGTGCCATCATATGATTCGATGTTTACGGGTTTGAAACCCTCGGGGATTTGATGATCCATTATTTCGTCTGTGAAGCAGAGTGGGTGTGCGGCGCCTCTGTACTGGGCTATATCATGACGTAGCTCCAATGAGCCTTGTCTACTGTGTTCAGCCCCGCCGAACTTGTGGCCGGCGTGACGGTTACCGTCTTGAGCCGTGTGGGCGCCCACGTGATCCGTAGATCGATCTTGTTTGCCTTGCCTTGTCCTGCAACATGTCTCGTAGGTCCGGTGCATATTCCTGTGCCTTGGTACAGGGTGCGGCTTGAATGGAGGGCCGAGAGGCCTCTCTGTCGCGACCACGAGGTGGCCGGTCGGACGCCTCAAGTGCTTCCTCCTCTAATCGGGGTAGTAACCTGCGCTTTGGGTAGCTCTTGGAGGGGCGTTCGAGTTTATGCTCTTCGGCCGCAAGGACTTCAGTCCATCTGTCGACTAGCAAATCTTGATCAGCTCTAAGCTGTTGCTGTTTTTTCTTGAGGCTTCTTGCCGTGGCCATAAGCCTGCGTTGAAAACGCTTTTGCTCGATGGGATCCTCTGGCACGACGAATTCGTCGTCGTCGAGGCTTGCCTCGTCTTCGGAGGGAGGCATATAATTATCGTCCTCGACCTCTCTGTCTGCCGCTCTCTCATGAGGGCTGGTTTCTCCATCCTCCTATGCTAAATCTTGCTGGAGGGGGTTTTCTTCAGCACTTTTCTGAGTATTATTATCTCCCGTGCTGGAATCACCATGTTTGTTTTGGCAGGATTTTGAGCGGCGCCGCTGACGCCGGCGCTTAGGCTGTTTCTTGGAGGGGTCATCCTTCGCTGTCCCATCGCCATCTCCCTCTTTTGGGGTGTCCACCATGTATATGTCATATGACGAGGTGGCTTTCCAGGGCCTAGTAGGCGCTGGTTCTTCATCATCTCCTTCATCGGCGTCCATACCGTCGATGTCTTCGGAGTCGAAGTCGAGCATGTCGGTTAAGTCGTCGACACTGGCTACAAAGTGGGTGGTGGGTGGGCTTTGAATTTCTTCATCATCCGTACCCCAACCTTGCTGACCGTAGTCCGGCCAGGGCTCTCCTGATAAAGAGAGAGACTTTAGTGACTTCAGGATATCGCCGAAAGGCGAGTGCTGAAAGATGTCCGCGGTAGTGAACTCCATGATCGGCGCCCAATCGGATTCGATCGACAGGGGCGCGGAGGGTTCGGAGTCTGGAGAGGAGTCCGGCTCCTTGGAGTCACAAGTCTCGCAGAGTATGGGGCTGGTGTTTGGCTCAATCACCATTGGGATCGCAGCCCCCGAGGCGGCGTCTAACCACCCATCCTCGATTGGCGTGGTTGGCTCCGAATTAAGGGTCGAAGCCGATGCGGGTGCGGCCTCCAGGGCACTATTCGGCGACAGAGCTAGATCATGCTCGTCGGGACAGTGCGGCGCGCTCGGCAGTGGCTCGAATCCGTCGAGGATCAAGTCCCCGCAGATGTTAGCCGTGTAGTTTAAACTTCCAAATCTGACCTGACGGCCAGGGGCGTAGCTTTCGATCTGCTCCAGATGGCCAAGTGAATTGGCCCGCAGTGTGAAGCCGCCGAAGACAAAGATCTGTCCCGGGAGGAAGGTCTCACCCTGGACTGCATCGCTATTGATGATCGTAGGAGTCATCGAGCCTGACGGCGACGACACAGAGGAACTCTCAATGAAAGCACCAATGTCGGTGTCAAAACCGGCGGATCTCGGGTAGGGGGTCCCGAACTGTGCGTCTAGGCCGGATGGTAACAGGAGGCAAGGGACACGAAGTTTTACCCAGGTTCGGGCCCTCTCGATGGAGGTAAAACCCTACGTCCTGCTTGATTAATATTGATGATATGGGTAGTACAAGAGTAGATCTACCACGAGATCGAGGAGGCTAAACCCTAGAAGCTAGCCTATGGTATGATCGTTGATGTGTATGTTGTCCTACGGACTAAAACCCTCCGGTTTATATAGACACCGGATAGGGTTAGGGTTACATAGAGTCAGTTACAATGGTAGGAGATCTGCATATCCGTATCGCCAAGCTTGCCTTCCACGCCAAAGAAAGTCCCTCCCGGACACGGGACAAAGTCTTCAATCTTGTATCTTCATAGTCCAGGAGTCCGGCTGAAGGTATAGTCCGGCCATCCAGACACCCCCTAATCCAGGACTCCCTGAAAGGGAAACAGAGAGTTTGCAATCCCATCTCGGTGAGACCGAGATCCCTATCGATGAGACCGAAATGACTAGGGTTTCTGGCAGTGGCTATGTCAAGTGAACTCGGTGGCGCCAGATAGAACATTTTGGTGGGGACGAGTTTGACTTTTGGTTTGGGACATATGTGGATATGAGAAAGTGGTTGAGGGTTTTTGGAGCATATCACTAAGCATTTTGAGCAAGTAAGCCATTAAGCAACACCTCATCCCCTTTTAATAGTATTGGCTTTTCCTATGGACTCAATGTGATCTTGGATCACTAAAATGAAAATGTAGAGTCTTGAGCTTGAGCCAATGTGTGTCCTTAGCATTTTGAGGGGTCCACATTCCTGATCCATGTCATGCCAATCATTGAACTTTCTGAAATGAGCATCTTGAAATAGTATTTGTTCAATGAGCTATATGTTGTTAGTAATTATCAAAACCACCCAGGGATAGTTGCACTTTCAATCGCCCCCTTTTTTGGTAATTGATGACAACATATAGATCAAAGCTTCGACAATAGATAATAAGATTTAAACACATCGTCGCTTTGAGAAGTATGTGATAAGTAAGAGCTCCCCCTAAATTTGTGCATTATTTGAAATTTGCTTTCGAATGCAAATGCACAATCGATTAGGATCATGTGTTATTCTTCCATGTCACATACATCTTGGTGGAGCGCTCAAAATGATTAGGAATTAAAACATGCACTCTTCACCAAGCAAAGTGAATGATCATATAGGGATATAGAAGATAATATCATCCAAGCAGACATTAAAGTATGATATGATCAAACACATGATCATATAAGTATCTCACACATAGACAGAAAAAGTATCAAACGAGCACACACAAAAGTTCAACCAAATAGCAAGAGAGACAAAACAGCAAAACACTCTCTCTCGAAGCCTATGATCTATACATTTCTCCCCCTTTGGCAACAAGTTACCAAAAAGTTTGAAAATTCATAGTGCTATGCGTGTCTCAGGCTTGGTCTTCGGGAGGTGGTGTAGAGAGAACTCCAAGGATGAAGGCATCAATGGGTGATGTTGGAGCTGGTGGAGTGGTTGCTGGAGGTGGCACAGAAGTTGTTGCTGGTGCAGATGAAGTAGCTCTTGTATCTGGCACTGGCACTGCAGCTGACCTCTGACTTCTTGGCACTCGCTGAAAAGCATCCGTAGTTGCCTTCCCTCTCTTCTCCTCTGTTTCCTCCTGGAGCTGCTCGACTGCAGTCTGTATCTCAGTCACTTTCAGATCGAGATCATTAAACTTTGTCTCAACGATGCTCTCCAAGCTCTCTTGATTCTGAGTCAGGGTGGCCAAGCCCTTCTCAATCCTCAAAGTTTCCTGAATCAGATAACCTAGCTGATCTTGTTTACTCTTTAAGAACACCTAAGATGCTTCCTCAGCACTTGGCATCCTTGCATCCTTTTCTGCCTTTGCCTTTGCCCTCTTCTCTTGTGCTTGCACTGATGAAGGATCATCCTCATTCATCTCAACTGTGTTATCCTCAAATTCTGGGTGCAAAGGTAAATACTCCTTGTCCAAAAAGTAAGTGCCTGTGCCCATCTTGGAATTGATGAGCACCTGAATGTGTGGAGCATACCCACAAGATCTTTTCTGATCTACAACAGTCCTCTTCATTGTCTCAACAATCAGACTCATGACCTTGAATTTTTTAGGAACATCAAATATCCGCAGCAGGTTGATTGAATGGCCTGTGATCATCTTGTGATCTCCAGATTTGGGTAATAGAGTATGCCTTAGGATTGTGTTGATTGTAGGCAGACCAGACAACAAATAATGCATAGATCCAAGCTTGTGTGTCTCCAAAGCTTTGTCTGGGATCTCCTTGTACATTTGCCATAGAGTTGTTGTCTTTCTTTTTCTTGGCATACACATCCAAATCATCCTCGTGTTCTTCTGGGGCATTGATCAACTTGGCCCACTCATCAACAGTTGATTGGTACCTTGTACCATCAGACATCCATATAATTCTACCATCTGGATAGAAGTGAGTCGTAGAATAGAACTGCATAATGATCTCATCATTCAATTTGGTAAGCTTATGTCCCACAAACTTGTCAACACCACAAGCTTTGAAGCTTTCATGCACTCCTGGGAAATAGTCTTCATTCTCATTAATGAATTCCCAATCAACCCATTTCATATCACAGACTATAGGCTTCTCGTCCAACAGAATGGTCTCATAAAAATCATGTTGTTCCTTGGTGTGGAACCTATAGTCCACTACATTCCTCCTACTCACAGCATATGGATCAGACTATCTCCAAAGTCTCAGTCCTGCATCCTTCCTGATGTTCATGTCCTCAGCCACTGGATGAGTGTCATTGTGTTCTGGAATCTTCGATTTCAGTTTCCTCGGCACTTGGGCTTCTGCATCTTCTTATTCAACTTTAGGCACTGGGGCCTTGTTCTTCTCTTCAGCTGGGATGTTCCTGGTGCTTCTCTTGGGCTTAGAAGGCTTCTGAGCTTGAGCAGCAGCCTTGGGGGCAGTTTTGGGCTTTGAAGTGGCGGCCCTTGACTTAATGGCATCCTGCATAAGCTTCTGGGACTTGGGTGCTAGTGCAGCATCCTCTTCCTCTTCCTCTTCTTCTGGATCTCTCATTATAGAGGATCTGCCAATGACTCTGGCAGTGGTCTTCTTGACCCTCTCTTTCCTTTTCTTTCCCTCTCTAGCAGCCTCTTCAGTTGGCTTAGGAGTTTCAGCAGTTGAGGCTCTGGCCTTTAAGGTTGGCACCCTCTTGGTAGGGGTCTTCTTATGCAGTCCAGGCTTTGTTGTTGCAGCAGTACCATATTCTTTCTTCAGTACTTCCTTTTTGGAGCTAACTTCCTCCTCTGTAGCCACATAGTCCTCATCCTCAGAATCTGAGGTTTTATTCTTCCTTGATCTGGTGGCTGCCTTGGGCAAATTACTAGGAGTGCTCCTGCTGCCCTCATCATAGCTGCTTGAGGGACTAGTGCCCTCACTCAATTGCACTAGCTCTTCTGACTTGTTCTGACTGTCACTTTGGTCAGACATCCTGGCAAGCAAACTGACAGCAAACCCTATGAATAGATATAGATGAGGTAGAATAGATGAGCATCACAAAGTGTAGAGTTTTTGCAAAACAAATGAGTCAAAAACTTAGTTTTAGTTCTCCACAGAAATCATTTCGGAGCTACCAATTTGTCAAACTCGGTGATATCGAAGCAACTGTTGGAGTCTAAACTAGTGAACTTGGTTAGACCAAGTCATAGTTCGGTGGCTCCGAGATTGCTAGGGTTTCATGGAGAATCGAATTCGGTCGCATCGATTTGCAATTTCCGGTCAGACCGAAGAGCGCATGTGCAATGGCCTAAGCCAAATCGGTGGGACCTGATACGTCTCCAACGTATCTATAATTTTTGATTGTTCCATTCTATTATATTATCTATTTTGGATGTTTAATGGGCTTTAATATACCTTTTATATTATTTTTGGGACTAACCTATTAACCGAAAGCCCAGTGCAAATTGCTGTTTTTTGCCTATTTCAGTGTTTCACAGAAAAGGAATATCAAACGGAATAAAACCTTCGCGAGGATCATTTTTGGAACAAACGCAATCCAGGAGACTTGGAGTGGACGTCAAGGAAGCAGCGAGGAAGCCACGAGGCAGGAGGGGCGCCCCAGGGGGGTGGGCATGCCCCCCACCCTCATGGGCCCCTCGCAGCTCCACCGACCTATTTCTTTTGCCTATATATACTCTTATACTCAGAAACCTTCAGGGAGAGCAACAAAACACCTTTTCCACCACCGCAACCTTCTGTACCCATGAGATCCCATCTTGGGGCCTTTTCTGGCGATCTGCCGGAGGGGGATTCCATCATGGAGGGCTTCTACATCAACACCATAACCTCTCCGATGATGTGTGAGTAGTTTACCAGAGACCTTCAGGTCCATAGTTATTAGCTAGATGGCTTCTTCTCTCTCTCTCTCTCTCTCTCTCTCTCTCTCTCTCTCTTTGGATCTCAATACAAAGTTCTCCTCGATCTTCTTGGAGATCTATTCAATGTAACTCTTTTTGCGGTGTGTTTGCCGAGATCCGATGAATTGTGGGTTTATGAACTTGATTATCTATGAATATTATTTGATTCTTCTCTGAATTCTTATATGCATGATTTGATATCTTTGTAAGTCTCTTCGAATTATCGGTTTAGTTTGGCCTACTAGATTGATCTTTCTTGCAATGGGAGAAGTGCTTAGCTTTGGGTTCAATCTTGTGGTGTCCTTTCCCAGTGACAGCAGGGGCAGCAAGGCACGTATTGTATTGTTGCCATCGAGGATAAAAAGATGGGGTTTATATCATATTGCTTGAGTTTATCCCTCTACATCATGATCTTTCCTAAAGCGTTACTCCGTTCTTATGAACTTAATACTCTAGATGCGTGCTGGATAGCGGTCGATGTGTGGAGTAATAGTAGTAGATGCAGAATTGTTTCGGTCTACTTGACTTATACGTGATGCCTATATTCATGATCATTGCCTTAGATATCATCATAACTATGCACTTTTCTATCAATTGCTCGGCAGTAATTTGTTCACCCACCGTAATACATGCTATCTTGAGAGAAGCCACTAGCGAAACCTATGACCCCCGGGTCTACTTTACATCATATAAGTTTCCAATCTACAATTCTAGTTTACTATTTATTTTGCAATCTTTATTTTCCAATCTGTACAACAAAAATACCAAAAATATTTATCTTATTATCTCTATCAGATCTCACTTTCGTAAGTGACCATGAAGGGACTGACAACCCCTTTATCGCGTTGGTTGCGAGGTTCTTGTTTGTTTGTGCAGGTACTAGGCGACTTGTGTGTAGTCTCCTACTGGATTGATACCTTGGTTTTCAAAAACTGAGGGGAATACTTATGCTACTTTGCTGCATCACCCTTTCCTCTTCAAGGGAAAACCAATGCATGCTCAAGAGGCAGCAAGAAGGATTTCTGGAGCTGTTGCCGGGGAGATCTACGCACAAGTCAAGACACACCAAGTACCCATCACAAACCATTATCCCTCGCATTACATTATTTGCCATTTGCCTCTCTTTTTCCTCTCCCCCACTTAACCATTGCCATTTTATTCGCCTCTTTTTGCTTGCCTCTTGTTTGCTTGTGTGTTGGATTGATTGTTTGTCACGATGGCTCAAGACAATAGTAAATTGTGTGACTTTTTTAATACCAAAAATAATGATTTTATTAGCACTCTATTGCTCCTCTTACCGATGCTGAATCTTGTGAAATTAATACTGCTTTGCTGAATCTTGTCATGAAAGATCAATTTGCTGGCCTTCCTAGTGAAGATGCCGCTACCCATCTAAACAACTTTATTGATTTATGTGATATGCAAAAGATGAAAGATGTGGATAATGATATTGTTAAATTGAAGCTATTTCCGTTTTCGCTTAGAGATCGTGCTAAAACTTGGTTCTCCTCTTTTCCTAAAAATAGTATTGATTCATGGAATAAGTGCAAAGATGCTTTTATCTGTAAGTATTTTCCTCCCGCTAAGATCATCTCTCTTAGAAATGATATTATGAATTTTAAGCAACTTGATCATGAGCATGTTGCACAAGCTTGGGAGAGGATGAAATTAATGATATGTAACTGCCCTACACATGGTTTGAATTTATGGATGATTATACAAAAAAATATGTTGGGTTGAATTTTGCTCCTAGAAATCTTTTAGATTCGGCCGCAGGAGGCACTTTTATGGAAATCACTTTAGGAGAAGCTACTAAACTCCTAGATAATATTATGGTTAATTTTTCTCAATGGCACACCGAAAGATCTACTAGTAAAAAGGTTCATGCGATAGAAGAGATTAATGTCTTGAGTGGAAAGATGGATGAACTTATGAAATTGTTTGCTAATAAGAGTGTTTCTTCTGATCCTAATTATATGCCTTTGTCTACTTTGATTGAGAATAGTAATGAATCTATGGATGTGAATTTTGTTGGTAGGAACAATTTTGGTAACAACACGTATAGAGGAAACTTTAATTCTAGGCCGTTCCCTAGTAATCCCTCTAATAATCATGGTAATTCCTACAACAACTCGTATGGAATTTTTAATAATATGCCCTCTGATTTTGAGACTAGTGTTAAAGAATTTATGAATTCACAAAAGAATTTCAATGCTTTGCTTGAAAAAAAATTGCTTAAGATTGATGAGTTGGCTAGGTACGTGGATAGAATTTCTCTTGATGTTGATTCTTTGAAACTTAGATCTACTCCACCTAAGAATAAGAATGATATCAATGAGTCTCTCAAAGCCATGAGAATTTACATTGATGAGTGCAAAGAAAGAACCGCTAGGATGCGTGCTAAGAAAGATTGCTTTGTGAAAGCGTGTTCTTCTAGTTTTCATGATAATAATGATGAAGATCTAAAAGTGATTGGTGTGTCTCCTATAAAATCTTTGATTGCCAATATGAATCTTGATAAATATGGGACTGGAGATGAGTCAACTTTAGTTAGAAGCCATCCCAACAATTCAGAGTTTTTAGATCTTGATGCAAAATTGGTAAAAGTGGGATTGAAGAGGTCAAAACTTTACATAGAAATGAACCCACTATTTTGGATTTCAAGGAATTTAATTATGATAATTGCTCTTTGATAGATTATATTTCCTTGTTGCAATCCGTGTTAAATTCTCCTCATGCTTATGATCAAAACAAAGCTTTCACTAAACATATCATTGATGCTTTAATGCAATCTTATGAAGAAAAACTTGAATTAGAAGGTTCTATCCCTAGAAAACTTTATGATGAGTGGGAACCTACTATTAAAATTAATATTAAAGATCATGAATGCTATGCTTTATGTGAGTTAGGTGCTAGTGTTTCCATGATTCCAAAAACTTTGTGTGATGTGTTAGGTTTCCGTGAATTTGATGATTGTTCTTTAAATTTGCATCTTGCGCATTCCACCATTAAGAAACATATGGGAAGAATTAATGATGTTCTTACTATTGCAAATAGAAATTATGTGCCCGTAGATTTTATTTTTCTTGATATAGATTGCAATCCTACTTGTCCTATTATTCTTGGTAGACCTTTCCTTAGAACGATTGGTGCAATCATTGATATGAAAGAAGGAAATATTAGATTCCAATTTCCATTAAGGAAAAGCATGGAACACTTTCCTAGGAAGAAAATTAAATTACCTTATGAATCTATTATGAGAGCCACTTATGGATTGCATACCAAAGATGACAATACCTAGATCTATTCTTGTTTTTATGCCTACCTAGGGGCATTAAATGATAGCGCTTGTTGGGAGGCAACCCAATTTTATTTTTGTTCCTGTTTAGTAATAAATAAATCATATATCCTCTGTTATGATTGTTTTTTTTATGTTTTAATTAGTGTTTGTGCCAAGTAAAGCCTTTAGGATCTTCTTGGATGATTATTATTTGATCTTGCTGAAAAAAACAGAAAGTATGCGCTCACGAGAATAATTTTCATTTTTAACCAGAGAGCGATAAAATTCTGATTCCAACTGCATAAGATCAATATACAAATTATTTAGGTCTTCCTAATTTGGTAGAATTTTTGGAGTTACAGAAGTATTCGAAACCTTCAGATTACTACAGACTATTCTGTTTTTGACAGATTCTGTTTTTTGTGTGTTGTTTGCTTATTTTGATGAATCTATGGCTAGTATCGGGGGGGGGTATGAATCATAGAGAAGTTGGAATACAGTAGGTTTAACACCAATATAAATAAAGAATGAGTTCATTATAGTAGCTTAAGTGGTGATTTGTTTTCTTATACTAACGGAGCTCATGAGATTTTCTGTTGAGTTTTGTGTTGTGAAGTTTTCAATTTTTTGGGTAAAGATTTGATGGATTTTGGAACAAGGAGTGGCAACAGCCTAAGCTTGGGGATTCCCAAGGCACCCCAAGGTCAAATCCAAGGACAGCCAAAATCCTAAGCTTGGGGATGCCCCGGAAGGCATCCCCTCTTTCGTCTTCGTCTATCGGTAACTTTACTTGAGGCTATATTTTTATTCACCACATGATATGTGTTTTGCTTGGACCGTCTTATATGATTTGAGTCTTTGCCTTTTAGTTTACCAGAATCATCCTTGTTGTACACACCTTTTGGGAGAGACACACATGAATTGGAATTTATTAGAATACTCTATGTGCTTCACTTATATCTTTTGAGCTAGATAATTTTGCTCTAGTGCTTCACTTATATTTTTTAGAGCATGGTGGTGGTTTTATTTTGTAGAAATTATTGATATCTCATGCTTCACTTATATTATTTTGAGAGTCTTTTAGAACAGCATGGTAATTTTCTTTGGTTATGAAATTAGTCCTAATATGATAGGCATACAAGATGGGTATGATAAAAAATCTTTCATATAAAGTGCATTGAATACTATGAGAAGTTTGATTCTTTATGATTGTTTTGAGATATGAAGATGGTGATATTAGAGTCATGCTAGTTGAGTAGTTGTGAATTTGAGATATACTTGTGTTAAAGTTTGTGATTCCCGTAGCATGCACGTATGGTGAATCGTTATGTGATGAAGTCAGAGCATGCTTTATTTTTTGATTGTCTTCCTTATGAGTGGCGGTCGGGGACGAGCGATGGTCTTTTCCTACCAATCTATCCTCCTAGGAGCATGCGCGTAATACTTCATTTCGATAACTAATAGATTTTTGCAATAAGTATGTGAGTTCTTTATGACTAATGTTGAGTCCATGGATTATACACACTCTCACCCTTCCACCATTGCTAGCCTCTCTAGTACCGCGCAACTTTCGCCGGTACCATAAACCCACCATTTACCTTACTCAAAACAGCCACCATACCTACCTATTATGGCATTTCCATAGCCATTCCGAGATATATTGCCATGCAACTTTCCACCGTTTCGTTTATTATGACACGCTCCATCATTGTCATATTGCTTTGCATGATCATGTAGTTGACATTGTATTTGTGGCAAGGCCACCATTCATAATTTTCCATACATGTCACTCTTGATTCATTGCACATCCCGGTACACTGCCGGAGGCATTCACGTAGAGTCATATTTCATTCTAAGTATTGAGTTGTAATTCTTAAGTTATAAGTAAATAAAAGTGTGATGATCATCCTTATTAGAGCATTGTCCCAGTGAGGAAAGGATGATGGAGACTATGATTCCACCACAAGTCGGGATGAGACACGGGACGAAAAAAAGAAAAGGAAAAGAGGCCATAAAAAAGGAGAAAAGGCCCAAATAAAAAAAATTAAAAATGAGAGAAAAAGAGAGAAGGGGCAATGCTACTATCCTTTTTCCACACTTGTGCTTAGAAGTAGTACCATGATCTATATGATAGAGAGTCTCTTATGTTGTCACTTTCATATACTAGTGGGAATTTTTCATTATAAAACTTGGCTTGTATATTCCAATGATGGGCTTCCTCAAAATGCCCTAGGTCTTCGTGAGCAAGCAAGTTGGATGCACACCGACTTTGTTTCTTTTGTTGAGCTTTCATACATTTATAGCTCTAGTGCATCCGTTGCATGGAAATCCCTACTAACTCACATTAATATCTATTGATGGGCATCTCCATAGCCCGTTGATACGCCTAGTTGATGTGAGACTATCTTCTCCATTTTGTCTTCTCGACAACCGCCATTCTATTCCACCTATAGTGATATATCCATGGCTCACGCTCATGTATTGCGTGAAGATAGAAAAAGTTTGAGAACATCAAAAGTATGAAACAATTGCTTGGCTTGTCATCGGGGTTGTGCATGATTTAAATATTTTGTGTGATGAAGATGGAGCATAGCCAGACCATATGATTTTGTAGGGATAGCTTTCTTTGGCCAGGTTATTTTGAGAAGATATAATTGCTTGGTTAGTATGCTTGAAGTATTATTGTTTTTATGTCAATATTAAACTTTTATATTGAATCTTTCGGATATGAATATTCATACCACCATAAAGATATTACATTGAAAATTATGTTAGGGAGCATTCCACATAAAAAATTTGTTTTTATCATTTACCTACTCGAGGACGAGAAGGAATTAACTTTGGGGATGCTTGATACGTAACCAACGTATCTATAATTTGTGATTGTTCCATGCTATTATATTATCTATTTTGGATGTTTAATGGGATTTAATATACCTTTTTATATTATTTTTGGGACTAACCTATTAACCGAAAGCCCAGTGCAAATTGCTATTTTTTTGCCTATTTCTGTGTTTCGCAGTAAAGGAATATCAAACAGAATAAAACCTTCGCGAGGATCATTTTTGGAACAAACGCAATTCAGGAGACTTGGAGTGGACGTCAAGGAAGCAGCGAGGAAGCCACGAGACAGGAGGGCGCGCCCCAGGGGGGTGGGCGCGCCCCCACCCTCGTGGGCCCCTCGCAGCTCCACCGACCTATTTCTTTTGCCTATATATACTCTTATACCCCGAAACCTTCGGGGAGAGCAACGAAACACCTTTTCCACCGCCGCAACCTTATGTACCCGTGAGATCCCATCTTGGGGCCTTTTCCGGCAATCTGCTGGAGGGGGATTCGATCATGGAGGGCTTCTACATCAACACCATAGCCTCTCTGATGATGTGTGAGTAGTTTACCACAGACCTTCGGGTCCATAGTTATTAGCTAGATGGCTTCTTCTCTCTCTTTGGATCTCAATACAAAGTTCTCCTCGATCTTCTTGGAGATCTATTCGATGTAACTCTTTTTGCGGTGTGTTTGCCAAGATCCGATGAATTGTGGGTTTATGAACTTGATTATCTATGAATATTATTTGATTCTTCTCTGAATTCTTATATGCATGATTTGATATCTTTGCAAGTCTCTTCGAATTATCAGTTTAGTTTGGCCTACTAGATTGATCTTTCTTGCAATGGGAGAAGTGCTTCGCTTTGGGTTCAATCTTGCGGTGTCCTTTCCCAGTGACAGCAGGGGCAGCAAGACACATATTGTATTGTTGCCATCGAGGATAAAAAGATGGGGTTTATATCATATTGCTTGAGTTTATGCCTTTACATCATGTCATCCTGCCTAAAGCGTTACTCCGTTCTTATGAACTTAATACTCTAGATGCATGCTGGATAGAGGTCGATGTGTGGAGTAATAGTAGTCGATGCAAAATCGTTTCGGTCTACTTGACACGGACGTGATGCCTATATTCATGATAATTGCCTTAGATATCATCATAACTATGCGCTTTTCTATCAATTGCTCGACAATAATTTGTTCACCCACCGTAATACATGCTATCTTGAGAGAATCCACTAGTGAAACCTATGGCCCCCGGGTCTAGTTTACATCATATAAGTTTCACATCTACAATTATAGTTTACTATTTATTTTGCGATCTTTCCAATCTATACAACAAAAATACCAAAAATATTTATCTAATTATCTCTATCAGATCTCACTTTCGTAAGTGAACGTGAAAGGACTAACAACCCCTTTATCGCGTTGGTTGCGAGGTTTTTGTTTGTTTGTGCAGGTACTAGGCGACTTGCATGTAGTCTCCTACTGGATTGATACCTTGGTTCTCAAAAACTGAGGGAAATACTTACACTACTTTGCTGCATCATCCTTTCCTCTTCAAGGGAAAACCAACGCATGCTCAAGAGGTAGCAGGGCCGATTTCTACAACTCGGTCGGTCCGAGATGAGTTCAGCGGAGGCCTAACCCTAAATTTTTGAATCAAACCTAACCTAAAGGGAGTTTTCTCTGGATAGATTGAATTCATACATGGTAATGATCATGTCAAAGCAATGTGCTAAGAATTGGAGTAAGGAATTAGCACACAAGATCAAACTCATACCCTAGTTCGGCGGGAGTTCGCTACGGCGACAACGGCGGGGCAGAATCCCGTTGACGGCGATGGAAACCAGCGGCGGGAGGTCGCTGGCAACGAGGAGACGATCCGGAGACCCGAGGCGGCAGAGCAGGACACACGCGGGCTGAGGAGGTTTGAAGAAATTTCCAAAATCTCACCCGTGGGTATATATATCCTGACCCTGTCGGTGTGACCGAGTGGAACAACTCGGTGGCACCGAGATGCAGAATCGCAAGCGGTTACTGCAACTCGGTGTTATCAAAAAGTTCAAATCGGTTGCACCGAGATTGAAAACCAAGATCAACTTAGTGAACTCGGTGTGACCGAAATGGATGGATCGGTCAGACCGAAATGCACAGAGAGGTTTTGGAAGTTTAAGTCTATGACAAATCGGGGACTCCGAGTGCTCCTCACACAGAGTGGTTCGAATCTGACTTGATCAAAGTTTGTGATGTAGCATGAATAGAGTTTGAGACTAGAAAAACATAGATAGCTAGAGGAGGTTCTTAGGCATTCTTGTCCATCCACTTGGCAAAAGAGAAAACGTCAAACAATCAAAACAATAAGTGGATGTCCTTGAATGAGTAAAATATGCAATCAACATGCTCACACAATAAAATGGCAAATGAAATATGTGGCAAAGCCTGCACAAACACTCTAGCATCTCTCAAGCAATTGGCAATGACTAGGTCATCTATATATGATCATATTGACTTAGGAGTCAAATGAGAAGATTTGATCGTAGGTCATACTCATCATTTAAGCACAAGTGGGGTTACCACTTTTACATAAAGCATTGTTTTGTTCACACCATTAGAGTTGCTTTAGCTCAATTTATTAGATTAAAGCTCCCCCTAGATGTGATATCCCCCCTAAGAGGGATGAACTAACCTTCGGTTTTGTCGATGATGACTTCATGTAGGTGTTGAAGATGTGGATGCTCAATGTTGATGTAGATCATTTGCAGCAATCCATTGGAGCGAGTTGCACTTTCAATACCTACATGGGTTAGTCCCACAAGGAACAAACAAGGATATCCATAGACATAGAGTGATGTTCACACAAGATGATGTCCATGAAGGCAATAGGTTACCTTGTCCCTTGTCTTACCAACAAGAGAGTTTGTGACTCCTTGAACTAGTGCAAGATGTGGAAGTTGTTTGCACTTGTCCTTGCCAAAATGATATGAGTGAAGTATGTTGGCGGAGTCACCCTCAAGAACTCTCTAGTTCTTCTTCTTCGGGATCCACATCATCTTGATGTGAATCCTTGGATTTGTAGTCGTACTTGATGAAGTAGAGCTTGATGTAGTCTTGGGAACCCACTTGACCAAGGCATTAGGAGCTTCTTCAAATGCATCAATCTCCTCTTGAAGCTTGTCCTTGCCTTTTTGCTTGTGGTCTTGTGGTGGAAGATCATCTTGAGCTTGTGTCCCTTGGAAAGAAGTAGGATCATACTTCTCTTGTTGAGGAGCAAACTTCGTCTTGGGGTATTGATCTTCTTCCCACTCAACTCCATTCGCATTGAACTTTCATTCAAAACCAATACCTTGATTCTTCCGGTGCCTTCTTTGCTTGCGTACAATTTCCTCAAATTTCTTACTCCCGGCAAGGCTCCTGTAAACACCTTTCTCTACAATTCCCTTCAATAAGCTATTTTCTTGCTCAAGTGTAACCTGGCTAAGAGAATCATTAGTGGAATCAAGAGAACTACTAGAAGCAACAACATTGGATTTAACATGATTATTGTTACTACTAGGAGAATAATATTTCTTACTCTTGTTGCTAGATTTAACTTATGGCATGTAAGTAGACAGGAGTAAACACTTGGCAATGTAAGAAGAACTTTTCTTGCGAAGATCATCATTGATTGCTTTTAAGAACCCATGCTCTTTCTCAAGGTTGAGCTTTTCAAAGCGTAACTTCTCATGAGTCTTTAAGAGCTCTCGATGATTTTCCAAGGTAGTTTCATGAGCTAACTTAAGAGTGTTTAGTTCTTTAGTTAGACGCTCAATCTCCTTCTTATCATCATCATTCGTTTTATCTTGATTAGCATGATTAATAGCAAGTTCATCATAGTTTTCATTACTAGAGTTGTCAACAAGTAAATCATCATCACCTAGCAAATCATCTTCATCACTATTGAATTCAACATACTCGGGGTGTGATACCTTTGGGCCTTTGGCCATGAAGCATCTTCCAATTCCTTCATTTAGTGAGTCAAATATGTCGTAGGAGTTGGTTGACACAAGTGCTAGACCGGCAACACCTTCATCTTGAGTATATTTGGAGTCAGAGTGATTGTCGGAGTCAGAGTCGGATACCCATTCACCAACATGAGCTTGATGTCTTTGTTTTGTGTAGCTCCTTGACGACTTGTCCTTCCTTTCTGAATCCTTGCTTCTCCGTGATGTTCGTCGTTCATAACGATCATCTCTACTCCTTCTCTCTCTTGGTGGTGATTCTTCTCTTCTACTTCTCCTTTTGAGTGAATCTTCTCTTCTTTGTAGGGGGTCATACACTCATTGGAGTAGTGTCCGGGTCTTCCACAATTGTAGCAATTTCTTTCACGACTCAAAGATCTTTTGTCATTGTAGGACCTTGATTTGGAACTCTTTCCTTGCTTCTACTCTTGTAGAACTTGTTGAAGTTCTTCACCATTAGGCTCAATTCTTCATTGAAAGCTTGTTTCACACTTGATGATCTAGGAGCATCACATGAGGCTTTGTAAGCACCACTTGACTTGTTGTGAAGCTCTTCCTTATCCTTGAGTGACATCTCATGAGTAACAATTCTTCCAATGACTTCCGTTGGCTTGAGATCTTTGTAGTTGGGCATCATTTGGATCAATGTGCACACGGTATCATATTTTCCATCCAAGTCTCTTAGGATCTTCTTGATGATGAATCTATCGGTCATCTCTTCACTTCCTAAGCCGACAATCTCATTTGTGATGAGAGCAAGCCTAGAGTATATTTTGGCGACACCTTCACCATCCTTCATTTTGATCTTGTCAAGTTGACTTTGAAGAACATCCAATTTGGATTCCTTGACGGAGTCGGTACCCTCATGCATATCAATCAAAGTATCCCAAATTTCCTTTGCATTCTCAAGACGGTTGATTTTGTTGAATTCTTCGGGGCACAATCCATTGAAGAGGATATCGCAAGCTTGAGCATTGTATTGAAACATCTTCAACTCTTCCGCGCTAGCCTCACGGTTTGGTTCTCTCCCATCAAAGAATTCACCTTGCAATCCAATGCACACAATAGCCCAAACGGCGGGGTTATGTCCAAGAATATGCATTTTCATCTTATGCTTCCAAATAGCAAAATTAGTACCATCAAAGTAAGGACCTCTACGGTGGTAATTTCCCTCGCTAGATGCCATACTCTCCTAGGTTGTGAAACCAAGGCTATGATCACCAAAGCTATGGAAATCAACGCAAATGGAAACCAAAGCTCTGATACCACTTGTAGGATCAAAAGTATGTCTACAGGGGGCGATTAGACTACTTGACCAAATAAAAATCTAGCCTTTTAACAATTTTAAGTCTTGGCAGATTTTAGCAACTTAGCACAAGTCACGCAATCAACCTACACATGCAAGTCTAAGAGTATAGTAGCGGAATGTAAAACATTTGCATATGAAGGTAAAGGGAAGAGTTTGGAGGGAGCAAACGCAATGTAGACATGGAGATTTTTGGCGTGGTTTCGATAGGTGGTGCTATCGTACATCCACGTTGATGGAGACTTCAACCCACGAAGGGTAACGGTTGCGCGAGTCCACGGAGGGCTCCACCTACGAAGGGTCCACGAAGAAGCAACCTTGTCTATCCCCGCATGGCCATCGCCCACGAAGGACTTGCCTCACTAGGGTAGATCTTCACGAAGTAGGCGATCTCCTTGCCCATACAAACAACTTGGTTCAACTCCACAATCTTGTCGGAGGCTCCCAAGTGACACCTAACAATCTAGGAGACACCACTCTCCAAAAGGTAATAGATAGTGTGTTGATGATGAACTCCTTGCTCTTGTGCTTCAAATGATAGTCTCCCCAACACTCAATTCTCGCTCACAGATTTGGATTTGGTGGAAAGATGATTTGAGTGTAAAACAACTTGGGGAAGGCTAGAGATCAAGATTCATATGGTTGGAATGGAATATCTTGGTCTCAACACATGAGTAGGTGGTTCTCTCTCATAAAATGAATGCTGAAAGTGTAGGCACGTTCTTATGGCTCTCCTTCTAATGAAGGAAGGATGGAGGGGTATATATAGCCTCCGCACAAAATCTAACCATTACACACAATTACCCAAACTCAGTGGGACCGAATCAGAAAACTCAGTCAGACCGATTTAGTTCAAAATGTGAACGTTAGGTTTTTCGGTGGGATCGACATGTCAACTCGGCGGGACCGATTTCATTAGGGTTAGGGCATAACATAATCTCGGTAAGACCGATTACACAAACTCGGTAGGACCAATTTTGGTAATAAGCTAACCAGAGAGTTGGTCAGGCAAAACTGGTGGGACCGATTCGCTCATTTCAGTGAGACCGAAATGTTATGAAAGGGAAACATAGAGTTTGCATTGCGAACTCGGTGGGACTGATCACTCATCTCGGTTGGACCGAAACGTTACGAAGGGAAACATTGAGTTTGCAATCCCATCTCGATGAGACCGAGATCCCTATCGGTGAGACCGCAATGTCTAGGGTTTCTGGCACTGGCTATGTCAGGTGAACTTGGTGGCGCCGGATAGAACATTTTGGTGGGGCCGAGTTTGACTTTTGGTTCGAGACATATGTGGATATGAGAAAGTGGTTCAGGGTTTTTGGATCATATTACTAAGCATTTTGAGAAAGTAAGCCATTAAGAAACACCTCATCCCCTTTTAATAGTATTTGCTTTTCCTATGGACTCAATGTGATCTTGGATCACTAAAATGAAAATGTAGAGTCTTGAGCTTGAGCCAATGTGTGTCCTTAGCATTTTGAGGCGTTCACATTCCTGATCCATGCCATACCAATCATTGAACTTCTGAAATGATCATCTTGAAATAGTATTAGTTCAATGGGCTATATGTTGTCAGTAATTACCAAAACCACCCAGGGATAGTTGCACTTTCAGATATGGTCAAGACATGATGTGATATACGTTGTTGTATGAGATGATCATGTTTTGTAAAAGTTATCGGCAACTGGCAGGAGCCTTATGGTTGTCGCTTTATTGTATGAAATGCAATCGCCATGTAATTGCTTTACTTTATCACTATGCGTTAGCGATAGTTGTAGAAGCAATAGTTGGCGAGACGACAATGACGCTACGGTGAAGATGAAGGTGTCAAGCCGGTGACAATGGAGATCATGACGGTGCTTTGGAGATGGAGATCAAAGGCACAAGATGATGATGGCCATATCATGTCACATATTTTGATTGCATATGATGTTTATACTTTTATGCATCTTATTTTGCTTAGTAAGACGGTAGTATTATAAGATGATCCCTCACTAAATTTGAAGGTATAAGTGTTCTCCCTGAGTATGCACTGTTGCGACAGTTCGTCGTGCCGAGACACCACGTGATGATCAGGTGTGATAAGCTCTACGTTCACATACAACGGGTGCAAGCCAGTATTGCACATGCAGAATACTCGAGTTAAACTTGACGAGCTTATCATGTATAGACATGGCCTCGGAACACTGAGACCGAAAGGTCGAACGTGAATCATATAGTAGATATGATCAACATAGAGATGTTCACAATTGAAAACTACTCCATCTCACGTGATGATCGGACATGGTTTAGTTGATATGGATCACGTGATCATTTAGAAGACTCGAGGGATGTCTATCTAAGTGAGAGTTCTTTAGTAATATGATTAATTGAACTTAAATTTATCATGAACTTAGTCCTGATAGTTTTTGCATATCTATGTTGTAGATCAATGGCCCTGCTACCGTTCCCTTGAATTTTAATACGTTCCTAGAGAAAGCTAAGTTGAAAGATGATGGTAGCAAGTACACGGACTGGGTTCGTAACATGAGGATTATCATCATTGTTGCACAGAAGAATTATGTCCTTGAAGCACCACTAGGTCCAAGGCCTACCACATGAGCAACTCCAGACGTTATAAACGTCTGGCAAGCTAAATCTGGCGACTACTTGATAGTTCAGTGTGGCATGCTTTACGACTTAGAATCGAGACTTCAAATACGTTTTGAACGTCATGGAGCATATGAGATGTTCCAGGAGTTGAAGTTAATATTTCAAGCGAATGCCCGAGTTGAGAGATATGAAGTCTCCAAGAAGTTCTATAGCTGCAAGATGGAGGATAATAGTTCTGTCAATGAATACATACTCAAAATGTCTCGGTACCATAACCACTTGACTCAGTTGGGAGATAATCTTCCTAATGATAGTGTCATTGATAGAGTTCTTCAATCACTGCTACCAAGCTATAAAGGCTTTGTGATGAACTATAATATGCAAGGGATGAACAAGACGATTCTCGAGCTCTTCGCAATGCTTAAGGCAGCGGAGGTAAAAATCAGGAAGGAGCATCAAGTGTTGATGGTTAACAAGACCACTAGTTTCAAGAAAAAGGGCAAAGGAAAGAAGGAGAACTTCAAGAATAATAGCAAGCTAGTTGCTGCTCCCGGGAAGAAGCCCAAGTCCGGACCTAAGCCTGAAACCGAGTGCTTGTACTGCAAAGGGACTGGTCACTTGAAGTGGAACTGCCCCAAGTATTTGGCGGATAAGAAGGATGGCAAAGTGAAAGGTATATTTGATATAGATGTTATTGATGTGTACCTTACTAATGCTCGTAGTAGCGCTTGGGTATTTGATACTGGTTCTGTTGCTCATATTTGCAACTCAAAACAAGGGTTACGAATTAAACGAAGATTGGCTAAGGACGAGGTGACGATGCGCGTCGGAAATGGTTCCAAGGTCGATGTGATCGCCGTCGGCACGCTACCGCTACATCTACCTTCGGGATTAGTTTTAGACATGAATAATTGTTATTTGGTGCCAGCGTTGAGCATGAACATTATATCTGGATCTTGTTTGATATGAGACGGTTATTCATTTAAATCAGAGAATAATGGTTGTTCTATTTATATGAGTAATATCTTTTATGGTCATGCACCCTTGATGAGTGGTCTATTTGTGTGGATTCTCGATCGTAGTGATACACATATTCATAATATTGATGCCAAAAGATGCAAAGTTAATAATGATAGTGCAAATTATTTGTGGCACTACCGTTTAGGTCATATTGGTGTAAAGCGCATGAAGAAACTCCATGCAGATGGGCTTTTGGAATCACTTGATTATGAATCATTTGATGCTTGTGAACCATGCCTCATGGGCAAGATGACTAAGACTCCGTTCTCCGGAACAATGGAGCGAGCCACTGACTTATTGGAAATAATACATACCGATGTATGCGGTTCGATGAGTGTTGAGGCTCGCGACGGGTATCATTATTTTCTGACCTTCACAGATGATTTGAGCAGATATGGGTATATCTACTTAATGAAACATAAGTCTGAAACATTTGAAAAGTTCAAAGAATTTCAGAGTGAAGTGGAAAATCATCGTAACAAGAAAATAAAGTTTCTATGATATGATCGCGGAGATGAATATTTGAGTTACGAGTTTGGTCTTCATTTGAAAAATGTGGAATAGTTTCGCAACTCACGCCACCTGGAACACCATAGCGTAATGGTGTGTCTGAACGTTGTAACCGTACTTTATTAGATTTTGTGCGATCTGTGATGTCTCTTACCGATTTACCGCTATCGTTTTGGGGTTATGCTTTAGAGACAGCTGCATTCACATTAAATAGGGCACCATCTTAATCCATTGAGACGACGCCATAGGAACTGCGGTTTAACAAGAAACCTAAGCTATCGTTTCTTAAAGTTTGGGGTTGCGATGCTTATGTGAAAAAGCTTCAACCTGATAAGCTCGAACCCAAATCGGAGAAATGTGTCTTCATAGGATACCCAAAAGAAATTGTTGGGTACACCTTCTATCACAGATCTGAAGGCAAGATATTCATTGCTAAGAATGGATCCTTTCTAGAGAAGGAGTTTCTCTCAAAAGAAGTGAGTGGGAGGAAAGTAGAACTTGATGAGGTAATTGTACCTTCTCTCGAATTGGAAAGTAGTTCATCACAGAAATCAGTTCCAGTGATGCCTACACCAATTAATGAGGAAGTTAATGATGATGACCATGAAACTTCAATCGAGTTACTATCGAACCTTGTAGGTCAACCAGAGTATGTTCCGCACCAGAGTGGTACGGTAATCCTGTTCTGGAAGTCATGTTACTAGACCATGACAAACGTACGAAATATGAGGAAGCGGTGATGAGCCAAAATTCCACGAAATGGCTTGAGGCCATGAAATCTGAGATGGGATCCATGTATGAGAACAAAGTATGGACTTTGGTTGACTTGCCCGATGATCGGCAAGCCATAGAAAATAAATGGATCTTCAAGAAGAAGACTGATGGTGATGGTAATGTTACTGTCTAGAAAGCTTGACTTATTGCGAAAGGTTTTCGACAAGTTCAAGGAGTTGACTACTGTAACACCCTCGATGCGACTATAGCTCCCACGTGTCGAGGCACGACTTAGAGACATAATCGCATTGAAGGCATATGTCGCAAGTAAGGTAATCTTTACAACATCCCATGAAATATAATTATTAAAAGGGGAGATAACATAGTTGGCTTACACTCGCCACGTCAATCAAGGTACATAAATAACATTACATCAACCAAACACTCATGGCCCGACTACGGCGCCAAAATAAAAGATAACCCAACATGCGACACGGTCCCGATCACCCCCAACTGGGCACCACTACTGATCATCAGGAAAGGAAACATAGTAACGTTGAGAGTCCTCATCGAACTACCACTTGAGCTCGAGCGCGTCACCTGGAGCGGAATCATCAGGCCCTGCATCTGGTGTAATAGTAATCTGTGAGCCACAGGGACTCAGCAATCTCGCACCCTCGCGATCAAGACTATCTAAGCTTATAGGTAAGTCAAGGAAAATATAAGTGGAGCTGCAGCAAGTGACTAGCAAATATGGTGGCTATCCTGTTCGCAAAAGAGAGCGAGAAGAGGAGGCAAGGCGCGAGCGAGAAACTAGAGAGCAACCTGCGCAAGCATTACTCCAACACCGTGTCCACTTCCCAGACTCTGCCAAGAAGAGGCCATCACGGTAACACACTCAGTTGATTCATTTTAATTAAGTTAAGGTTCAAGTTATCTACAACCGGACATTAACAAATTCCCATCTGCCCATAACCGCGGGCACGGCTTTCGAAAGTTCAATCCCTGCAGGGAGTCCCAACTTAGCCCATGACAAGCTCTCACGGTCAACGAAGGAATAGACCTCCTCCCGAGACGTTCCGATCAGACTCGGTACCTCGGTTCTTCAAGACACTTCGACAGATTAAAACTAATCCAGCAACACCGCCCAAATGTGCCGACAAATCCCGATAGGAGCTGCACATATCTCTTTCTCACGGCACACTCAGATTGTCCTAGGTACGGGTAGGCCAGCCCAGAGTTGCCCCTGGTGGCCACCGACAGCTGACAGGTGGACCAACACTCAGAGGAGCACTGGCCCGGGGGGGTTTAAAATAAGATGACCCTCGGGCTCCGGAAACCCAAGGGAAAAAGAGGCTAGGTGGCAAATGGTAAAACCAATGTTGGGCATTGCTGGAAAAGCTTTAATCAAGGCGAACTATCAAGGGGTTCCCATTATAACCTAACCGCGTAAGGAACGCAAAATCCGGGAACATAACACCGATATGACGGAAACTAGGGCGACAAGAGTGGAACAAAACACTAGGCGAGAGGCCCAGCCTTCCACACTTTACCAAGTATATAGATGCATTAAGATAACATGGCAATATAATGATATACCAACAAGTAAATAAAAGTCCAACAAGGAACGGCCTCCAATCTTCACCTGCAACTAGCAACGCTATAAGAGGGGCTGAGCAAAGCGGTAACATAGCCAATCAACGGTTTGCTAGCACATGGTGGGTTAGAGGTTTGACATGGCAATTTGGGAGGCTTGAAAACAAGTGGTAGGCATCGTAGCATTGGCATAGCAAAAGAGCGAGCAATCTAGCATAGCAAAGATAGTAGTGATTTCGAGGGTATGATCATCTTGCCTGCAAAGTTGTCAGAGTTGACTGGATCCTCGAAAGCAAACTCAACGGGCTCCTCGTTAGCGAACTCGTCTCCCGGCTCTACCCAAGCAAGACAAACAAGCAACAAGGATAGAATCAACCACGTGCAAGGATCAAACACTATGATGCAAGGATGGTATGCTATGCGGGATGCGATGCGGGATGCATATGCAAGATTTGACAAGGGATGCATGAACCTGGCCTCAACTTGGGAATCCAAGTGTGCCACTAGAAAGATGAGATGAAATCGCTTGAAAACGATAAAAAGATCACCGGAATCGGAGTTATGGTTTGGAAATGGCAAGCGATTCAAAAATGACACCGGTCTGCGATTTACAGCAAGTAGCCATCTAAATGCAATGATATGAACATGCTACAACACCCAAACATGGCATCAAAATACATGGCAGGGATGCGTTCAAGATGCTTAACAAAATCCTAGCACTGAGCTATGGCCAATTCATCCATTAACAGGTTCAAACAAGCATGGAAAAGTGCATATGGCAAACAAATTTTAGACTTAGTGAAATTAACACTTGTCTGGAATTTCAGATCAGGTAGCACTCTTTGGAGCATGAAAACTATATGCTACAGGACCTGAACATGGCAAAGTAAAGCATGGCATGGAGCTACTCAAAGAGCTTAACAAAAGTCCCTTAGTGACCTTGAGCCAAAAGGGATAAGAAAATACAATTGCAAGCATGTGAACATGGCAAAAACATAATCAGATCACACACTTAGTGAAAACTGGCACATGCTGAAAACAGATATCAAGTAGGCATGTTTACGAGCTCGATGCACTCACTATGGAGCAAGTCATGACTAGCTAAGCATACACCCATCAAGAATACACAAAATTCAAGCTAGACATGGCAAGAACAATGGCATAGCATGCACAGATCAACTATAACATCATCGGCAAAATCGCTAACAAATAGACAATCTGCCCAAATTCACGAAGTAGCAAAAGTAGAGCTCGATTGACTCAAGCTAGGGTGCTCCATAATTGTAAACAAAGACATGGATGGATAGAGCACTACAAGATTAACAAAACATCCTTATTGATCATCCTCAAAAGAGGTACGGATCACTAGGAAACAACATGAACATATGGCCATATGAAATAAACAGCCCAAGGACTTAGTGGAATTGCTAAGTCCCTGAAATCAGCATTACCAAGTGCCTTACTTTGCAAGCTTGTGCTAGTCACCACACACATCACAAAAATACATGGGTTGCACCTCTGGAAAGATGGCAAAACCCTTAACAAAACATATGTAGAACTCATGGGCATATCATGCACACAATAATCATGGCAAAAATGAAAAAATATCTAAATGGAGCAGTAGATCTGACAATTATCTCAAGTAGCCTTATTCTAACAGCATTTCGGGCATCAAGATGAACTCAAATGAAAATGATGCAATGGAATGAAATGATGTACTCTCCGAGATGAACATTTTGATATGCTATATGCCCAAATCGGAGCTATGGATGCAAAGTTATGACGCGATGAACATGAGCATCTGAGCTAGGGTTTCGGGCAAAAAGTCAACCGGCTCAGATCCAGATCTAGATCCAGCCGGCGCGGATTTCGAGGATAGCCGGAATCGGAGGTGGCCGCCGGAGTTGAGGAGCTTGCCGGCGCGAGGAGGTGATGCAGTGGCCGGACGGCGGCGGGGCGGCGGACGAGGCGCGGCGACGCGCCGGCGTCGAGGCGGCCGAGTGGAGCAGCCGGCCGGCGTCGGGGCGAAGGGCGCCGGCGAGGGGCGCGGGCGGCGCTCCCGGCGGAGGAGGCGAGAGGCGCGGGCGGCGCGGCTCGGGGAAGGCGCGGGGCACGCGTGGGCCGGGAGGGCCCGTCCCGGGCCTCACGGGCTGGCGGCGACGAAGTGGGGCTGAGGGCGTGGGCGAATTAGGTGGTGACACGTGGCGGCGGTGGGCAGGTTCGGACACGTCCGGCGCCGGCGGACGTTGTTCGGCGCGCGGAGGAAGACTAAGACTAGGTTTTACCCGTGATTCCGAATGGGGAAGATATTTATAGGCATAGAGGGAGCTAGGAGAGTCCAAATGAGGTGCGGTTTTCGGCCACGCGATCGTGATCGAATGCTCTAGATGATGGAGCAGGTTTAGGTGGGTTTTGGGCCAAATTGGAGGGGTGTTGGGCTGCAACACACACGAGGCCTTTTCGGTCCCTCGGTTAACCGTTGAAGTATCAAACGAAGTCCAGATGGTACGAAACTTGACAGGCGGTCTACCGGTAGTAAGCCAAGGCCGCTTGGCAAGTCTCGGTCCAATCCGGTAATGTTTAAACCCCACACACGAAAGAAAGCTAGAAATGACCACCGGAGGAGAACGAAGCGCCGGAATGCAAAACGGACAACGGGGAAAATGCTCGAATGCATGAGATGAACACGTATGCAAATGCAATGCACATGATGACATGATATGAGATGCATGACAACGACCACAACACACAGAGACAAAAACCCGAACCCAAGAAAATAAAATAACTTAACGCCGGAAACGGCAAGAGTTGGAGTACAAATTGGGAAAGTCATATCCGGGGTGTTACAACACTCCACCACTACGAAAGGATCTCGTCCCGAGATCTAGGACTGAAAGAACGCCGGGTACTCAGAACGGAGGTGATCCTCGCGTTCCCAGGTAGCTTCACGGTTGGAATGGTGTGACCACTTGACTTTGAGGAATTTGATTGACTTATTGCGAGTCTTGCATTCTGTCTCTTCAAGAATAGCAACGGGGTGCTCACGATAGGAAAGATCTTGTTGTAGCTCAATGTCCTCGAAGTTGACGGTGCAGTCAGGAGTCTTGAAGCACTTTCGAAGCTGAGAGACATGTAACACATCATGAACATTTGCAAAGTTTGAAGGAAGCTCGAGTTGATAGGCGAGGTCGCCTCTCTTGCTGACAATCTTGAAAGGTCCCACGTATCTGGGGGCAAGCTTCCCTTTGATACCGAAGCGACGATTCCCTTTCATAGGAGAGACGCGGAGGTAAACATGATCTCCGATCTCGAAAGCCAAATCACGGTGCTTACTGTCATAGTAGCTCTTCTGGCGGGATTGGGCTGCTTTGAGGTTATCTCGAATGACTTTGCACATTTCCTCTGCCTCTGTGATTAAGTCATTTCCGAGAAGCTGACGTTCACCGGTTTTAGACCAGTTGAGAGGGGTATGGCACTTCGTGCCATACAGAATTTCAAATGGGGCCTTGCCCGAACTTGCTTGAAATTTGTTGTTGTAGGAGAATTCAGCATAAGGAAGACAATCCTCCCTCTTCATGCTGAAAGAGATCACACAAGCCCTGAGCATGTCTTCAAGAATCTGGTTGACACGCTCGACTTGACCGCTAGTTTGAGGATGGAAAGCTGTGCTGAAGCGGATGTTGGTGCCCATGGCCTTCTAAAAAGAATCCCAAAACTTGGAGGTAAAGATACTGCCACGGTCTGAAGAGATCACTTGTGGAATACCGTGTAGAGAGACAATCCGAGAGGTATAGAGTTCCGCCAATTGAGCTGCAGTGATCGACTCTTTGATAGGCAGAAAGTGAGCCACTTTGGTGAGTTTGTCGATGACAACAAATATAGCATCATTGCCACGCTTGGACTTTAGAAACCCAGTCACGAAGTCCATTTCAATGTGGTCAAACTTCCATTCTGGAATGGCAAGAGGTTGGAGGACACCAGCTGGCCTTTGGTGTTCTGCCTTCACTCTTCTGCAGACATCACATTCATTCACGAACTGAGCAATCTCGCGCTTCATTCGAGTCCACCAATAAGCCTGCTTAAGGTCCTGATACATCTTCGTACTCCCAGGGTGGATGGAGAGGAGAGAATTGTGAGCCTCGTTCATGATCACTTTACGAAGTTCACCTTTGGGCACAACAATACGATCCTCGAAGAAGAGAGTGTCCTTGTCATCAAGGCGGTAGCACTTGTACTTGGGTTGACTCTTGGCAATCCCAATCTTCACCTTTTTCACCATAGCGTCAAGAAGCTGGGCTTGGCGAATCTGGTCTTCTAGGGTAGGAGAGACTTGAAGGTTGGCGAGGAAACCTTGAGGAACAACTTGCAGGTTAAGTTTGCGGAAAGCTTCACAAAGCTCGGGTTGATAAGGCTTGAGAATCAGACTGTTGCAGTAAGCCTTTCTGCTAAATGCGTCAGCAATCACATTGGCCTTGCCTGGAGTATACTCGATACTCGGATTATACTCTTGAATCATTTCGACCCATCGAGTTTGCCTGAGGTTGAGATTAGGCTGAGTGAACATGTACTTGAGACTCTTGTGATCAGTGAAAATGTCCACTTTTCTTCCCAATAAGAGATCTCCAAGTCAAAAGAGCATGCACAACTGCCGCCAACTCTAGATCGTGAGTGGGGTAGTTCTTCTCATTGGGCTTCAATTGGCGAGAGGTATAAGCAACAACTTTCTTCTCTTGCATCAATACTGTGCCAAGACCTTGGAGAGAGGCATCACAAAAGACCTCGTATAGTTTGGATTCATCAGGCGGAGTCAGAACTGGAGCAGTGATCAATTTCTCTTTCAAAGTGTTGAAAGCAATGTCACACTCCGGAGACCAAACGTACTTGACGTGCTTCTGGAGAAGATTAGAGAGAGGCTTCGCGATCTTAGAAAAGTTTTCAACGAATCTTCGATAATAGCTTGCGAGATCGAGGAAGCTACGGAGTTGCTTCACATTCTGAGGAGGTTCCCAATTCACAATTGCAGACACCTTCTCAGGATTCACGGCAATGCCCTTGGCAGAGATGATATGACCAAGATAAAGAACCTCATCGAGCCAAAATTCGCACTTGGAGAACTTGGCGTAGAACTTATGTTCCCTCAGCTTATCAAGAACCAAACGCAAGTGCTTGGCATGATCTTCCTTATTCTTCGAGAAAACCAGAATGTCGTCGAGATAGACCAAAACGAAGTCATTGGTGTAGGCGTTGAAGATGAAGTTCATCATGCAAGAGAATGTCGGAGGAGCATTGAGTAGGCCAAAAGACATGACAGTGTATTCGTATGAACCATAGCTTGTCCTGAAAGCCGTCTTGGGAATATCTTGCTCACGGATTTGAATCTGATGATAACCCATACGGAGATCAAGCTTGGAGAATACTTGGGCACCTTTGAGTTGTTCGAACAGCTCGTTGATGTTGGGAAGTGGGTATTTGTTCTTGATAGTCTTCTTGTTCAATGGACGGTAATCAACACAAAGTCAGTCCGTTCCATCCTTCTTCTTCACAAAAAGAACACCACAACCCCACGGAGAAGAACTAGGCCGGATGAGACCCATTTTCTCTTGAATATCGAGTTGCTTCTTCAGCTCCTTCAACTCTTCAGGTCCAAGCTTATAAGGGCGCTTGCACACAGGTTCTGTGCCGGGCTCAAGATCAATAACGAATTCAACTGGCCGGTGCGGAGGCATTCCTGGAAGCTCTTCTGGAAAGACGTCTTGATATTTGCAAATGACTGGAATTTGCAAGATGGCATCGAGTTCACCCTTCTCATTGAGAGAAAACAGACGGATGGTATTATCCCGAGCGGCAAAGACAATTACATCCTCAGACGAATGAGTCAATTGAATCTGCCTGACAGCACAATCAAGATGTGCCTTGTGCTTAGAAAGACAATCCATTCGGAGAATAAGATCAATATCCGAGTCACCAAGAACCATTGGAGAAGCCAGAAACTTGTAGTCACCCAAGGTGATAGTAACATCCGGAACGATGGAGTTAGCACACATGCGCTTACCGGGAGAGACAACTGCTAATGGACTAGGCAAAACTTGAGAAACCAATTCATGCCTAGATGTAAACGGTCTCGAGATGAAACAATGTGATGCACCAGTGTCAAAAAGAACTTTTACAGGAATATCATTAACAGGAAGGTTACCCATGATGACATCTGATGAGTCCTCTGCCTGAGCTGCATTCATCAAGTTAACCTTGGCGTGCTTGGGGTTATGCTTGACCACAGCTGTACTTGCCGATCTGATAGGAGGAGGAGGAGGAAGACGCCTCTGATTGAAACACTTGTTGGCATAGTGACCCTTCTATTGGCACTTGTTGCACGTGACCTCTGAAAGCGGACGGTGATACAGAGCACTTGATCTTGGAGCTTGAGACGAAGTCTTGTTCTGAAAGCCAGGGTTGGGTGGGTGGGAAGATCCACTGCCACCTTTGCTCTTCTGCTGATACGGCTGACGGAACGGAGGAGGAGGAAGCCAATACTTCTGCTGCTTGGCCACTTGAGTAGAGGAAGAAGGAGTAACATCTCTGACTCGCTTCTTGGAAGCATCACACCTCAATTGAGCAGCCTCTTGCTTCAGTGCCATGTTGTAGAACTCATCAAACCTCAAGGGCTCAAAGAGAACAAGAGCTAGCTGAATTTCTTCTCTGAGACCACCCCTGAACTGGTATATCATGCTCTTCTCATCAGGTACGTCCTGCTTGGCAAAGCGGGCGAGCTTCTGAAACAACTTGTTGTAGTCATAGACAGACAAAGAGCCTTGCTTCAGGTTGCGGAATTCCTCACGCTTGCTTTCAACCATGCTCTGAGGGATATGGTGAGCTCTGAAATCTTGACGAAATTCATCCCAAGTGATAACACGTCCACCTCTGGAGTCCTTGTACTGCTGGAACCATTCTGCAGCTTGATCTTTGAGTTGGAAGGAAGCAAACTTGACAAAGTCCTCAGGCCTGACGTTACTGCACTCAAAATGCTTGCACAGATCCACAAGCCAATCGTCAGCATCGGTTGCCTCAACACAATTGCTGAAAGTCTTTGGCCCGTTAGCAAGGAACTGGTTGAGTGTAGCAGAGTGATTCTGATTGTTGCCTTGGTTCCCTTGGTTGCCTTGATTGCGCTCTTGGAGAATTTGCATGATCAACTGTGTGTTTGCATTGGTTGCGGCCATCACAACTTGCCATGCCTCCGGAGGAGGTGGAGGTGGTGGCGGATCAGGATTCGGAGTCGTGCGCATTGGAGGAGCCATCCTGAAGAGGTTGACATCCATTAGCACATTGACAGATAAAATGAAGCTGAATCCAACGGAATGAAAATTGCAACATATAGTCTTCACATTCGAACAAAATGAACGAATGCATTCATCTTGAAATGGTCACATATCCATAAATTGAGAAGCTACGTAGAATTAGGTAGAGAAATAAATCAACAAGGTACGGATCAAGAACGAATAATCGGTAAGAAATCCCAATCTCAAACCAATATCCGTGGAAGAAGAACTAGAGCTACTAGAATTCCCACCTATGAAACTCCCGAACCTTTCCGGTTATGCAATCAGGTGTTGGGGATACAGGGGAAGCATAATATCTCACCCAAATCTAGCAAATCCTACATCCAGTTGTATCCATCCTTCAACACATAACCGAGAAAAACTTTGGAAACCATCTACCTCAACCTTCAAAAAGCATCCGTTATACAAGTTATGGCGATACTCCCGAACTCCCGCCCCAGTACTAGGTGGCGTCGAGGTTATCTCACCAACGAACTGCATAAAAGAGATTTTCGATGTCGGCGTACTAAACTCAGGTATTCCAGAACTGCAACGATAAAATTATGACGACAACACCTCAGAGCTCAACTCCCCGGGACACTTCCACAAAACCCCTGACAGGAGGCACCAAGACAATGTTCTCATCATAAAACCATCGGAACGATTCCAAGATACCCGCATGATCCTAATTTTTTTTAGTGAAATTTGAGAAGAGAAGAGTCAAAACTCTACGTCAGGATGCCTTACCAGAGCGATGAGGAGACTGGGAAGTAAAAAGAATTCCTAAATTCTCCGATATATAATTCCTAAATGACTCAAAACATTTTTTCTAGACACAACTCGGCCGCTAATAACGATCAAGCAATGGGGCTCCTAAGGTCGGGGAAGGCTCTGATTACCAACTCGTAACACCCTCGATGCGACTATAGCTCCCACGTTTCGAGGCACGACTTAGAGACATAATCGCATTGAAGGCATATGTCGCAAGTAAGGTAATCTTTACAACATCCCATGAAATATAATTATTAAAAGGGGAGATAACATAGTTGGCTTACACTCGTCACGTCAATCAAGGTACATAAATAACATTACATCAACCAAACACTCATGGCCTGACTACGGCACCGAAATAAAAGATAACCCAACATGCGACACGGTCCCGATCACCCCCAACTGGGCACCACTACTGATCATCAGGAAAGGAAACATAGTAACGTTGAGAGTCCTCGTCGAACTCCCACTTGAGCTAGAGCGCGTCACTTGGAGCGGAATCACCAGGCCCTGCATCTGGTGTAATAGTAATTTGTGAGCCACAGGGACTCAGCAATCTCGCACCCTCGCGATCAAGACTATTTAAGCTTATAGGTAAGGCAAGGAAAATATAAGTGGAGCTGCAGCAAGCGACTAGCAAATATGGTGGCTATCCTGTTCGCAAAAGAGAGCGAGAAGAGGAGGCAAGGCGCGAGCGAGAAACTAGAGAGCAACATGCGCAATCATTACTCCAACACCGTGTCCAATTCTCGGACTCTACCGAGAAGAGGCCATCACGGTAACACACCAGTTGATTCATTTTAATTAAGTTAAGGTTTAAGTTATCTACAACCGGACATTAACAAATTCCCATCTGCCCATAACCGCGGGCACGGCTTTCAAAAGTTCAGTCCCTGCAGGGGAGTCCCAACTTAGCCCATGACAAGCTCTCACGGTCAACGAAGGAATAGACCTCCTCCCGAGACATTCCGATCAGACTCGGTACCTCGGTTCTTCAAGACACTTCGACAGGTTAAAACTAATCCAGCAACACCGCCCGAATGTGTCGACAAATCCCGATAGGAGCTGCACATATCTCTTTCTCAGGGCACACTCAGATTGTCCTAGGTACGGGTAGGCCTGCCCAGAGTTGCCCCTGGTGGCCGCCGGTAGCTGACAGGTGGACCAACACTCAGAGGAGCACTGGCCCGGGGGGGGGGTTTAAAATAAGATGGCCCTCGGGCTCCGGAAACCCAAGGGAAAAAGAGGCTAGGTGGCAAATGGTAAAACCAATGTTGGGCATTGCTGGAAAAGCTTTAATCAAGGCGAACTATCAAGGGGTTCCCATTATAACCTAACCGCGTAAGGAACGCAAAATCCGGGAACATAACACTGATATGACGGAAACTAGGGCGGAAAGAGTGGAACAAAACACTAGGCGAGAGGCCGAGCCTTCCACCCTTTACCAAGTATATAGATGCATTAAGATAACATGGCAATATAATGATATCCCAACAAGTAAATAAAAGTTCCAACAAGGAACGGCCTCCAATCTTCACCTACAACTAGCAACGCTATAAGAGGGGCTGAGCAAAGCGGTAACATAGCCAATCAACGGTTTGCTAGGACATGTTAGGTTAGAGGTTTGACATGGCAATTTGGGAGGCTTGAAAACAAGTGGTAGGCATCGTAGCATTGGCATAGCAAAAGAGCGAGCAATCTAGCATAGCAAAGATAGTAGTGATTTCGAGGGTATGATCATCTTGCCTGCAAAGTTGTCAGAGTTGACTGGATCCTCGAAAGCAAACTCAACGGGCTCCTCGTTAGCGAACTCATCTCCCGGCTCTACCCAAGCAAGACAAACAAGCAACAAGGACAGAATCAACCACGTGCAAGGATCAAACACTATGATGCAAGGATGGTATGCTATGCGGGATGCGATGCGGGATGCATATGCAAGATTTGACAAGGGATGCATGAACCTGGCCTCAACTTGGGAATCCAAGTGTGCCACTGGAAAGATGAGATGAAATCGCTTGAAAACGATAGAAAGATAACCGGAATCGGAGTTACGGTTTGGAAATGGCAAGCGATTCAAAAATGGCACCGGTCTGTGATTTACAGCAAGTAGCCATCTAAATGCAATGATATGAACATGCTACAGCACCCAAACATGGCATCAAAATACATGGCAGGGATGCATTCAAGATGCTTAACAAAAGTCTAGCATTGAGCTACCGCCAATTCATCCATTAACAGGTTCAAACAAGCATGGCAAAAATGCATATGGCAAACAGATTTCAGACTTAGTGAAATTAACACTTGTCTGGAATTTCAGATCAGGTAGCACTCTTCGGAGCATGAAAACTATATGCTACAGGACCTGAACATGGCAAAGTAAAGCATGTCATGGAGCTACTCAAAGAGCTTAACAAAAGTCCCTTAGTGAACTTGAGACAAAAGGGATAAGAAATTACAATTGCAAGCATGTGAACATGGCAAAAACATAATCAGATCACAGACTTAGTGAAAACTGGCACATGCTGAAAACAGATATCAAGTAGGCATGTTTACGAGCTCGATGCACTCACTACGGAGAAAGTCATGACTATATAAGCATACACCCATCCAGAATACACAAAATTCAAGCTAGACATGGCAAGAACAATAGCATAGCATGCACGGATCAACTATAACATCATCGGCAAAATCGCTAACAAGTAGACAATCTGCCCAGATTCACGAAGTAGCAAAAGTAGAGCTCGATTGACTCATGCTAGGGTGCTCCATAATTGCAAACAAAGACATGGATGGATATAGCACTACAAGATTAACAAAACATCCTTATTGATCATCCTCAAAAGAGGCACGGATCACTAGAAAACAACATGAACATATGGCCATATGAAATAAACAGCCCAAGGACTTAGTGGAATTGCCAAGTCCCTGAAATCAGCATTACCAAGTGCCTTACTTTGCAAGCTTGTGTTAGTCACCACACACATCACAAAAATACATGGGTTGCACCTCTGGAAAGATGGCAAAACCCTTAACAAAACATATGTAGAACGCATGGGCATATCATGCACACAATAATCATGGCAAAAATGACAAATATCTAAATGGAGCAGCAGATCTGACAATTATATCAAGTAGCCCTCTTCTAACAGCATTTCGGGCATCAAGATGAACTCAAATGAAAATGATGCAATGGAATGAAATGATGTACTCTCTGAGATGAACATTTTGATATGCTATATGCCCAAATCGAAGCTACGGATGCAAAGTTATGATGCGATGAACAGGAGCATATGAGCTAGGGTTTCGTGCAAAAAGTCAACCGTCTCAGATCCAGATCTAGATCCAGCCGGCGCGGATTTCGAGGATCGCCGAAATCGGAGGTGGCCGCCAGAGTTGAGGAGCCTGCCGCCGCGAGGAGGTGAGGCGGTGGCCGGACGGTGGCGGGGCGGCGGACGAGGTGCGGCGACGCACTGGCGTCGAGGCGGCCGGGGGGAGCAGGCGGCCGGCGTCAGGGCGAAGGGCGCCGGCGAGGGGCGCGGGCGGCGCTCCCGGCGGAGGAGGCGAGAGGCGCGGGCGGCGCGGCTCGGGGGAGGCGCGGGGCGCGCGTGGGCCAGGAGGACCCGTCCCGGGCCTCACGGGCTGGCGGCGGCGACGAAGTGGGGCTGAGGGCGTGGGCGAATTAGGTGGTGACACGTGGCGACGGTGGGCAGATTCGGACACGTCCGGCGCGCGGAGGAAGACGAAGACTAGGTTTTACCCATGATTCCGAATGGGGAAGATATTTATAGGCATAGAGGGAGCTAGGAGAGTCCAAATGAGGTGCGGTTTTCGGCCAGGCGATCGTGATTGAATGCTCTAGATGATGGAGCAGGTTTAGGTGGGTTTTGGGCCAAATTGGAGGGGTGTTGGGCTGCAACACACACGAGGCCTTTTCGGTCCCTCGGTTAACCGTTGAAGTATCAAACGAAGTCCAAATGGTACGAAACTTGACAGGCGGTCTACCGGTAGTAAACCAAGGACGCTTGGCAAGTCTCGGTCCAATCCAGAAATGTTTAAACCCCACACACGAAAGAAAGCTAGAAATGACCACCGGAGGAGAACGAAGCGCCGGAATGCAAAACGGACAACGGGGAAAATGCTCGAATGCATGAGATGAACGCGTATGCAAATGCAATGCACATGATGACATGATATGAGATGCATGACAATGACCACAACATACGAAGACAAAAACCCGAACCCGAGAAAATAAAACAACTTAACGCCGGAAACGGCAAGAGTTGTAGTACAAATTGGGAAAGTCATATCCGGGGTGTTACAACTACGATGAGACCTTGTCACTCGTAGCGATGCTTAAGTCTGTCCAAATCATGTTAGCAATTGCCGTGTTTTATGATTATGAAATTTGGCAAATGGATGTCAAAACTGCATTTCTTAATGGATTTCTTAAATAAGAGTTGTATATGATGCAACCAGAAGGTTTTGTCGATCCTAAAGGCGCTAACAAAGTGTGCAAGCTCTAGCGATCCATTTATGGACTGGTACAAGCCTCTCGTAGTTGGAATATACGCTTTGATAGTGTGATCAAAGCATATGGTTTTATACAGACTTTTGGAGAAGCCTGTATTTACAAGAAAGTGAGTGGGAGCTCTGTAGCATTTCTAATATTATATGTGGATGACATATTGTTGATTGGAAATAATACATAATTTCTGGATAGCATAAAAGGATACTTGAATAAGAATTTTTCAATGAAAGACCTCGGTGAAGCTTCTTATATATTGGGCATCAAGATCTATAGAGATAGATCAAGACGCTTAATTGGACTTTCATAAAGCACGTACCTTGATAAAGTTTTGAAGAAGTTCAAAATGGGTCAGTCAAAGAAAGGGTTCTTGCCTGTATTAGAAGGTGTGAAGTTGAGTAAACCTCAATGCTCGACCACTGCAGAAGATAGAGAGAAAATGAAAGTCATTCCCTATGCCTCAGCCATAGTTTTTGTCATGTATGCAATGATGTGTACCAGACCTGATGTGTGCCTTTCTATAAGTTTAGCAGGGAGGTACCAAAGTAATCTAGGAGTGGATCACTGGACATCGGTCAAGAACATCCTGAAATACCTAAAAAGGACTAAGGATATGTTTCTCGTTTATGGAGATGACAAAGAGCTTGTCGTAAATGGTTACGTCGATGTAGGCTTTGACACTAATCTGGAAGACTCTAAGTTTCAAACCGGATACGTATTTATATTGAATGGTGGAGCTGTCAGTTGGTGCATTCCAAGTAGAGCATCATGGTGGGATCTACGTGTGAAGCGGAGTATATAGCTACTTCGGAAGCAGCAAATGAAGGAGTCTGGATGAATGAGTTCATATCCTATCTAGGTGTAATACCTAGTGCATCGGGTCCAATGAAAATCTTTTGTGACAATACTGGAGCAATTGCCTTAGCGAAGGAATCTAGATTTCACAAGACAACCAAACACATCAAGAGATGCTTCAACTCCATCAGCGATCAAGTCAAGGAGGGAGACGTAGAGATTTGAAAAATACATATGGATCTGAATGTTGCAGACCCGTTGACTAAGCCTCTTCCACGAGTAAAACATGATCAACACCAAGACTCCATGGGTGTTAGAATCATTACTATGTAATCTAGATTATTAACTCCAATGCAAGTGGGAGACTGAAGAAATATGCCCTAGAGGCAATAATAAAGTTGTTATTTATATTTCCTTATATCATGATAAATGTTTATTATTCATGCTAGAATTGTATTAATCGGAAACTTGGTACATGTGCAAATACATAGACAAAACATAGTGTCTGTGGTATGCCTCTACTTGACTAGCACGTTAATCAAAGATGGTTAAGTTTCCTGACCGTAGACATGTGTTGTCATTTGATGAATGGGATCACATCATTAGGAGAATGATGTGATGGACAAGACCCATCCATTAGCTCAGCATAATGATTGTTAAGTTTTTTTGCTATTGCTTTCTTCATGTTTTATACATGTTCCTTTGACTATGAGATTATGCAACTCCCGAATACTGGAGGAACACCTTATGTGCTATCAAACGTCACAACGTAACTGGGTGATTATAAAGATGCTCTACATGGGTCTCCGAAGGTGTTTGTTGGGTTGGCATAGATCGAGATTAGGATTTGTCACTCCGAGTATCAGAGAGGTATCTCTGGGCCATCTCGATAATGCACATCACGATAAGCCTTGCAAGCAATGTGACTAATGAGTTAGTAGCGGGATGATGCGTTACAGAACGAGTAAAGAGACTTGCCGGTAACGATATTGAACTAGGTATGATGATACTAACGCTCAAATCTCGGGCAAGTAACTTACTGATGACAAAGGGAATGACGTATGTTGTCATTACATTTTGACCGATAAAGATCTTCATAGAATATGTAGGAACCAATATGAGCATCTAGATTCCACTGTTGGTTATTGATCGGAGATGTGTCTCGGTCATGTCTACATAGTTCTTGAACCCGTAGGGTCCGCACGCTTAACATTCGATGACGATTTGTATTATGAGTTATGTGTTTTTGTGACCGAACTTTGTTTGGAGTCCCAGATGAGATCATGGACATGACGAGGAGTCTCTAAATGGTTCAGAGGTAAAGATTGATATATTGGACGAAGATATTCGGACACCAGAATGGTTTCGGGACGTTTCGGATATTCATCAGAGTACCGAGGGGTTACCGGAGCCCCCCGGGGAAATATTGGGCCTACATGGACCATAGGGGAGAGGGGATGTAGCCCAAAAGGGGTGGCCGTGCCCCCCTCCCATGGGGAGTCCGAATTGGACTAGGGGAGGGGGCGCGCCCCCTTTCCTTCTCCTCTTCCCTGTCCCTTTCCCCTTTCCCCCTCCATGAGATGGAAAGGGGGGGGGGCGAATCCTACTAGGACTTGGAGTCCTAGTAGGACTTCCAACTTTAGTTGAATCGAATTTGACTACGGTCGGTCCTTGTTGAAGGTTAAAACAACAAACTTGACGAAACATCGTTGTGGTTTTGATGCGTAGGTAAGAATGGTTCTTACTAGAAGCGTGTAGCAGCCACGTAAAACTTGCAACAAAGTAGAGGACGTCTAACTTGTTTTTGTAGGGCATGTTGTGATGTGATATGGTCAATACATGATGTGATATACTTTATTGTATGAGATGATCATGTTTTTTAAAAGTTATCGGCAACTGGCAGGAGCCTTATGGTTGTCGCTTTATTGTATGAAATGCAATCGCCATGTAATTGCTTTACTTTATCACTATGCATTAGCGATAGTTGTAGATGCAATAGTTGGCGAGACGACAACGACGCTATGATAAGATCAAGGTGTCAAGTGATACGTCTCCAATGTATCTATAATTTTTGATTGTTCCCTGCTGTTATATTATCAATCTTGGATGTTTTATAATCATTTTATAGTCATTTTATATCATTTTTTGGTACTAACCTATTGACATAGTGCCAACTGTCAGTTCCTGTTTTTCCGTATTTTTTACATCGCAGAAAATCAATATCAGACGGAGTGCAAATGCCATGAAACTTTACGGAGATTTTTTATGGACTAGAAGGAACATGTTGGGCCCTGGTTGCACCTCGAGGGAGTCCCAAGGACGGGACAACCCACCAGGGCGCGCCAGGAGGCCCAAACGCGCCCTGGTGGGTTGTGCCCATCTCGGGTGCCCCCAGACCGCCTCTTGGCTCTATAAATACCCCGATATTTCCAGAAACCTAGGGGAGTCGATGAAATATTCATCCAGCTGCCGCAGAGTCCAGAAGCACCAGATCCAATCTAGACACCATCTCGGATGGGGTTCACCACCTCCATTGGTGCCTCTTCGACGATGCGTGAGCAGTTCTTTATAGACCTTCGGATCCGTAGTTAGTAGCTAGACGGCTTCCTCTCTCTCGTTTGATTCTCAATACAATGGTCTCTTGGAGATCGATATGATGTAATTCTTTTGTGGTGTGTTTGTTGGGATCCGATGAACTTCGATTTTATGATTAGATCTATCTTTTTATATCCATGAAAGTATTTGAGTTTCTTTGATATCTTTTATGCATGATTGCTTATAGCGTCGTATTTCTTCTCTGATATTTGGGTTTTGTTTGGCCTACTTGATCTATTTATCTTGCAATGGGAAGAGGTTCTTTATAATGGGTTCGACCTTACGGTGCTTGATCCCAATGACAGAAGGGGAACCGACACGTATGTATCGTTGGTACTAAGGATAAAATGATGGGGTCTATCTCTACATAGATAGGTCTTGTCTACATCATGTCATCGTTCTTATTGCATTACTCCGTTTCTCCATGAACTTAATACACTAGATGCATACTAGATAGCGGTCGATGTGTGGAGTAATAGTAGTAGATGCAGGCAGGAGTTGGTCTACTAATCTTGGACGTGATGCCTATATAAATATCATTGCCTCGATATCGTCATAATTATTTGAAGTTCTATCAATTGCCCAACAGTAATTTGTTCACCCACTGCTTTGTTATTTTTCTCGAGAGAAGCCACTAGTGAAACCTACGGCCTCCGGGTCTTCTTCCTCATATTATTTGCCTTTGTGATATATTTTTATTTGCTTTTATTTTCAGATCTATTAATCCAGAAACCCAAAAATACCTTGCTGCAATTTATTTTATTTGGCGTTTGATCTATCAATATTTATAACCTTTTCCCATCACGCACCAATTTATGGCACCGTTACCCGAAAGGGATTGACAACCCCTTTAACACGTCGGGTCGCGAGGATTTGTTATCTGTGTGCAAGAGCTGTTTACATTATGTTGCTTGGTTCTCCTACTGGTTCGATAACCTTGGTTTCATATATGAGGGAAATACCTACCGCCGCTGTGCTGCATCATCCCTTTCTGGCGACATAGCTTCAAGCGACATCGAAAGGAATTTCTGGCGTTGTTGTCGGGGAGGATCTTCAACATATACCAGGTTCCTAATCACAAATCTCATCTCCTTTCAATTTACATTATTTGCCATTTGCCTCTCGTTTTCCTCTCCCCCACTTCACAAAAAATTGCCGTTTTATTCGCCTCTCTTTTTCGTTCGCCGTTTTATTGTCGGATCTGTTTTTGACTGCAATCTTTTTGTGTAGTCATCATGACTCAAGAGAACACCAAATTATGTGATTTCTCAAATACCAACAACAATGATTTTATCGGCACTCCGCTTGCTCCTCCCGCCACTAGTATGCATACTTGTGATATTAATACTGCTTTGCTGAATCTTGTTATGAAAGGCCAATTTTCCGGTACTCCTAATGAGCATGTCGCGTCCCATCTGAATACCTTCGTGGAATTATGCGATATGCAAAAGAAAAAAGATGTGGACAATGATGTGGTCAAGATGAAATTATTTCCATTTTCCTTGTGTGATTCTGCAAAAATTTGGTTCTCTTCTTTGCCTCGCAATAGTATCGATTCTTGGAATAAGTGCAAAGATGCTTTTATCACTAAGTATTTTCCTCCCGCAAAAATTATTTCCCTTAGAACCCAGATCATGAATTTCAAGCAACTTGAACATGAGCATGTTGCACAATCTTGGGAAAGGATGAAAATGATGCTAAGGAATTGCCCAACTCATGGGTTAAATCTTTGGATGATCGTACAATTTTTTTATGCGGGATTGAATTTTGTTTCTCGTAATCTTTTAGATTCCGCTGTGGGTGTTACTTTTATGTAAATTACTTTGGGTGAAGCTACCAAATTTCTTGATAATATTATGGCAAATTATTCGCAATGGCAAACCAAAAGAGATCCTACTACTAAAAAAGTTAATTCAGTTGAAGAAATTTCTTCTTTGAGTGAAAAAGTTGATGCTCATGTGAAATTGGTTGCTAGTATAAGTGCTCCTATTGATCTTAATGATATGCCTTTGTCTACTTTGATTGAGCAAAATAGTGATGCCATAGATGTGAATTTTATCTCTCAAAATAATTTCAACGACAATGCTTATAGAGGTAATTTTAATCCTAGGCCTTTTCCTAGTAATTCCTCTAATAATTATGGTAATACCTATGGAAATCAATTTTATAATAATAATAATAGGAACACCTCTGATCTTGAGAATAATATTAAAGAATTTATCAACACTCAAAAAGTTTTCAACACTTCCATAGAAGAAAAGTTGAGTAAGATTGATGATTTGTCTAGAAGTGTTAATAGAATTGCTCATGATGTGGAAAATCTTAAGATGAAAATTTTTGTGCCTAAAGTATATGAATCAATTAAAGCTCTTTATGTTTCTATGGATGAAAGTAAGAAAAGAACCGCTATGCTTAGAGCTAAAAGAGAATTTTTAGAAAAAGCCTTTTCTACTGATTTCTTTCGCAAAAGTGATGAAGATCTTAAAATGATTGGTGTTTCTTCTATTCATTCCTTGTTTAGTAAAGTTAAGATTGATGAAGAAGGGACTGGAAAAGAGTCAACTTTAGGAAGAAGGCATCCCAATATTTCGGAGGGTGAAAATCTTGTTGAAGAAATTGATGAAAGTGGGTTTGGAGAGGTTAAAACTTTAGCTAGTGATGTACCCACTCTTTTGGATTACAAAGAATTTAATTATGATAGTTGATATTTGATTGATTGTATTTCTTTGCTGCAATCCATGATAAATTCACCACATGCTTATGAACAAAATAAAGCTTTTACTAAACATATTGTTGATGCTATGATGAAAGCTCTTGAAGAAAAATTGGAATTAGAAGTTTCAATTCATAGAAAATTGCATGATTAATGGGAACATACTATCAAAGTAAAGATAAAAAATTATGAGTGTTTTGCTTTGTGTTACTTGGGTGCTAATGTTTCTACAATTCCGAAATCTTTATGTGATGTGCTTGGTCTTACTAATCTTGAAGAATGTTCTTTGAATTTGCACTTGGCGGATTCTACTATTAAAAAGCCTATGGGAAGAATTAATGATGTTCTTATTCTTGCAAAAAGGAATTATGTGCACATAGATTTTATTGTTCTTGATATTGATTGCAATCCGTCTTGTCCAATTATTCTTGGTAGACCGTTTTTACGCACTATTGGTGCCGTGATTGATATGAAAGAAGGCAATATTAAGTTCCAATTTCCTTTGAGAAAGGACATGGAACACTTTCCTAAAACTAGAATTAAGCCACCTTATGAGTCAATCATGAGGGCATCTTATGGATCTCAAACCAAAGATGACAATACTTAGATCCTTGCTTTATGACTAGCTAAGGGCATAAAACTATAACGCTTGTTGGGAGGCAACCCAATGAGTACATTTTATTTTTGCTTTTTGCTTCCTGTTTTTATGTGTTAGCACAAATATGCTACTATTATGATTGTGTTTTTTATCTTTTAATTAGTGTTTGTGCCAAGTAAATCCTTTAGGATCTTCTTGGGTGATAGTTGTTTGATCTTGCTGAAAAACAGAAACTTTTATGCTCACAAAATTAATTTTCGTTTTTACCAGAGAGCGATAAAATACCCATTACACATGAAGTAGATCAATATACAAATTTCTCAGGCCGTCCTAATTTTTCAGAATTTTTGGAGTTACATAAGTATTCAAAATAGTCAGATTGCTATAGATTGTTCTGTTTTGACAGATTCTGTTTTCTTTGTGTTATGTGCTTATTTTGATGGCTCTATGGTTTTCTTTGATGAGTTTTTGCCATAGAAAATTGGAATACAGTATATATAATACAAAAAATATGAATTGGTTTGATACAACACTTATAGTAGTGATTTATTATTCTTATACTAACGGATCTCACAAAGGTTTTGTTGAGTTTTGTGTGATTGAAGTTTTCAAGTTTTGGGTTATCTTACGATGGATGAAGGAAGGATGGAAGAGACTAAGCTTGGGGATGCCCTGGCATCCCAAGCTATTATTCAAAAATGAGCAACCGACTAAGCTTGGGGATGCCCCTGAGTGGCATCCCCGCTTTCTTCCAATGATCATCGGTATTTTACTTGAAACTATATTTTTATTCGTCACATGATATGTGTTTTGCTTGGAGCGTCTTGTATGATATTAGTCTTTTCTTGTTTTATTTTGTGTTTTAAGTCATCAATCCTTGCTGGACACACCTATTTGAGAGAGCCAAAATTATGTCATGATTTGTTAGAATTGCTCCCTATGCTTCACTTAAATTTTTATGAGCAATGGACTTGCTCTAGTGCTTCACTTATATATTTTTGAGCATGGTGTGCTTTAGTATTTTTGAAGAAATGCTCTCTTTCTTTACTTAGATTTATTTGAGAGTTAGTAAGATTTTCAAGAAATTCTCTATTGCTTCACTTAAATTAATTTGGGAGAAATAAAAATATATTATGCTCATGATCTTCACTTATATTTGTTGGAGCTTGTCAAAAGCAATACATGAAAATTAGTCCCAAAGTGATAGATATCCAAGAAGCATATAATAAAAACTTTCATGAAGATCATTCGACAAAATAAACTTGATTCTTAGTAATAGTTTGGAGATATGATGATGTGATACGTGAGTCATCTTGATGAGTAATTATCTTTAGTAAGAATATTGGTGTTAAGGTTTGTGATTCCCTATGCAAGTACGAAAGTCAATAGTTATGCAATGAAATTATATCTTACTTGTGGTGCATTATTCGGTGTTATTTATGCTTAATGCTTGCTTATGAGATTATCTGTTTCTTAGTTGGTCACTTCCCAATCTTTTGCTAGCCTTCATTTTGCACTAAGTATGATCACTATTTGTGCATCCAAAAACCTTTAACCCAGTTTTGCCACATGAATCCACTATATCTACCTATATGCAGTATTCTTTTGCCATTCTAAGCAAATTTGCATGTGCCATCTCTAATTTTCCAAATAAAATTCTCTTTTGTGTGTTTGTTTCGCTCGCAGAGCGATGAGGGGTACAGTGGCTAATAGTTTGCATGCTAGATGTGTTATTCTCAAGATGAGTGTTTATTCACTTGTCATTGCACGAGAGTAAGGCAAAGGTATCAGGGATGCCCAGTCCCGAAATGCAAAAATATATTTGAATTTACTTTATGTTGTCAAATAATAAATTCCTTGGAAAGTGTTGGTATGGAGGGCACCCGTGGATACAGTTAGCCATGGAAAGTGAAAGTTATGGTGGAAAAAGGATTAAACTTTATTTTCTATTTGGGAACCGCCTATGATATATCTATGCATGGAAAGTATTGGGAACTCTGAGTCATTTTTGTTGGTGGGATGTATACACCTCTCAAAATGTTTTTATCTCTAAGTTTTTCGCTTTGAGCTCTGGTACCTCTACAATCCCTAGTTACCTCTGCGAAGGGCCTTTCTTTTACTTTATGCAATTTTTATTTTGAGTCTCCATCTTCTCTTATAAAAGAACCAACTAGGAGGCAATATGATCGTACTTAAGTATTGGGTATAGCTAATATTCGAGTGTGTTTCATGAATGGATCAATGTTTGAGCATGATGGGCTAGGGGTAACTTATTTTAGCATTGATATTTTGAAAGACATGGTTGCTTGTTGATATGCTTGAGTATCTAAATTATCATGTCAAAACTAGTCTATTGCTTTGAACAACTAAAAGTCCAATTGTCCATGCTATAAAGAAAGAAATATGATATGACATGATAGGCAACATTCCACATCAAAAATTCTGTTTTTATCACTTACCTACTCGAGGATGAGTAGGAGTTAAGCTTGGGGATGCTGATACGGCTCCAACGTATCCATAATTTTTGATTGTTACATGCTGTTATATTATCAATCTTGGATGTTTTATAGTAATTTTATATCATTTTTTGGTACTAACCTATTAACATAGTGCCAAGTGCCAGTTCCTGTTTTCTCCGTGTTTTTTACATCGCAAAAAATCAATATCAGACGGAGTCCAAATGCCACGAAACTTTACGGAGATTTTTTATGGACCAGAAGGAACATGTTGGGACCTGGTTGCAACTCGGGGGAGTCCCGAGGAGGGGACAACCCACCAGGGCACGCCAGGAGGACCAGTCGCGCCCTGGTGGGTTGTGCCCACCTCGGGTGCCCCCCAGACCGCCTCTTTGCTCTATAAATACCCCAATATTTCTAGAACCCTAGGGGAGTCGATGAAATATTCATCCAGCCGCCACAGAGTCCAGAACCATCAGATCCAATCTAGACACCATCTTGGATGGGGTTCACCACCTCAATTGGTGCCTCTCCGATGATGCGTGAGTAGTTCTTTGTAGACCTTCCGGTCCGTAGTTAGTAGCTAGATGGCTTCATCTCTCTCTCTCTCTCTCTTGATTCTCAATACAATGGTCTCTTGGAGATCCATATGATGTAACTCTTTTTGCAGTGTGTTTGTTGGGATCCAATGAACTTCGAGTTTATGATCAGATTTATCTTTTTATATCCATGAAAGTATTTGAGTTTCTTTGATCTCTTTTATAAATGATTGCTTATAGACTCGTATTTCTTCTCTAATATTTTGGTTTTGTTTGGCCAACTTGATCTATCTATCTTGCAATGGGAAGAGGTGCTTTGTAGTGGGTTCGATCTTACGGTGCTTGATCCAAGTGACAGAAGGGGAACCGACACGTATGTATCATTGCTACTAAGGATAAAACGATGGGTTCTATCTCTACATAGATAGATCTTGTCTACATCATGTCATCGTTCTTATTGCATTACCCTGTTTCTCCATGAACTTAATACACTAGATGCATGCTGGATAGCGGTCGATGTGTGTAGCATCGAAAGTATGTCTAGAGGGGGGGGGTGATTAGACTACTTGACCAAATAAAAATCTAGCCTTTTCCCGATTTTAATTCTTGGCAGATTTTAGCAACTTAGCACAAGTAAAGCAAACAACCTACACATGCAATTCTAAGAGTATAGCAGCGGAATGTAAAACAATTGCATATGAAGGTAAAGGGAGGAGTTTGGAGGGAGCAAACGCAATGTAGACACGGAGATTTTTGGCGTGGTTCCGATAGGTGGTGCTATCGTACATCCATGTTGATGGAGACTTCAACCCACGAAGGGTAACGGTTGCGCGAGTCCACGGAGGGATCCACCGACGAAGGGTCCACGAAGAAGCAACCTTGTCTATCCCACCACGGCCATCGCCCACGAAGGACTTGCTTCACTCGGGTAGATCTTCACGAAGTAGGCGATCTCCTTGCCCGTACAAACTCCTTGGTTCAACTCCACAATCTTGACGAAGGTTCCCAAGTGACACCTAACCAATCTAGGAGACACCACTCTCCAAGAGGTAAAAAATGGTGTGTTGATGATGAACTCCTTGCTCTTGTGCTTCAAATGATAGTCTCCCCAACACTCAAGTCTCTCTCATAGGATAGGATTTGGTGGAAAGATGATTTGAGTGGAAAGCAACTTGGGTAAGGCTAGAGATCAAGATTTATATGGTTGGAATGAAGTATCTGTTGGGGAACGTAGTAATTTCAAAAAAAATCCTACGCACACACGCAAGACCATGGTGATGCATAGCAACGAAAGGGGAGAGTGTGTCCATGTATCCTCGTAGACCGAAAGCGGAAGCGTTAGCACAACGCGGTTGATATAGTCGTACGTCTTCACGATCCGACCGATCAAGTACCGAACGCATGGCACCTCTGAGTTCTGCACACGTTCAACTCGATGACGTCCCTCGAACTCCGATCCAGCCAAGTATTGAGGGAGAGTTTCATCAGCACAACGGCGTGGTGATGATGATGATGTTCTACCGACGCAGGGCTTCGCCTAAGCACCGCTACGATATGATCGAGGTGGATTATGGTGGAGGGGGGTACCGCACACGGCTAAGAGATCAAGGGATCAATTGTTGTGTCTATGGGGTTCCTGAGGGAGTCCTGGATTAGGGGGTGTTCGGATAGCCGAACTATACCTTCAGCCGGACTCCTGGACTATGAAGATACAAGATTGAAGACTCCGTCCCGTGTCCGGAAGGGACTTTCCTTGGCGTGGAAGGCAAGCTTGGCGATACGGATGTTCAGATCTCCTACCATTGTAACCGACTCTATGTAACCCTAACCCTCTCCGGTGTCTATATAAACCGGAGGGTTTTAGTCTGTAGGACGACATACACATCAACAATCATACCATAGGCTAGCTTCTAGGGTTTAGCCTCTCTGATCTCGTGGTAGATCTACTCTTGTACTACCCATATCATCAATATTAATCAAGCAGGACGTAGGGTTTTACCTCCATCGAGAGGGCCCGAACCTGGGTAAAACTTCGTGTCCCTTGCCTCCTGTTACCATCCGGCCTAGACGCACAGTTCGGGACCCCTACCCGAGATCCGCCGGTTTTGACACCGACATTGGTGCTTTCATTGAGAGTTCCTCTATGTCGTCGCCGTCAGGCCCGATGGCTCCTACGATCACCAATAGCGATGCAGTCTAGGGTGAGGCCTTCCTCCCCAGACAGATCTTCGTCTTTGGCGGCGTCGCACTGCGGGCCAATTCGCTTGGCCATCTAGAGTAGATCGAAAGCTACGCCCCTGGCCGTCAGGGCAGATTCAGAAGTTTAAACTACACGACTGACATCCGCGGAGACTTGATCTTCGACGGATTCGAACCACTGCTGAGCTTGCCGCACTATCATGACGAGCACGATCTAGCTCTATCGCCGAACAGTGCCCTGGAGGCCGCACCCGCATCGGCTCCGACCCTTAGTTCGTAGCCAACCGCGCCGATCGAGGATGGGTGGTTGGACGCCACCTCGGGGGCTGTAATCGCAATGGCGGTTGAGCCGAACACCAGCCCCGTACTCTGCAAGACTCGTGACTCCATGGAGCCGGATTCTTCTCCGGACTCCGAACCCTCCGCACCCCTCCCGATCGAAACCGATTGGGCGCAGATCATGGAGTTCACAGCCACGGACGTCTTTCAGCACTCGCCTTTCGGCGATATCCTGAAGTCACTGAAGTCTCTCTCTTTATCAGGAGAGCCCTGGCCGGACTACGGTCAGCAAGGTTGGGGTACGGACGATGAAGAAATTCAAAACCCACCCACCACCCACTTCGTAGCCACTGTCGACGACTTAACCGACATGCTCGACTTCGACTCCGACGACATTGATGGTATGGACGCCGATGAAGGAGACGATGAAGAACCAACGCCTATTGAGCCCTGGAATGCCACCTCGTCATACGATGTATACATGGTGGCCGCACCAAAAGATGATGATGAAGAGCGGAAGGACGCACCGAAGGATTGTTCCCTCGAAAAGCAGTCAAAGCGGCGACGCAAGCGCCGCCCCAAATCCTGCCTCGACAGAAATAGCGATCACAAAGACCCAGCGCTGGAGCAGGGCGAACCGCTACAGGACAACGACAATCCGGATAATCAAACCGAACAAACAAACCCTATCAAGGATAATGGTCCGGACGACATAACGCCGGACAGGCACCCGGAGCAGCAGAACGCCCGTAAAAGGCTTGTTGCCACTGCGAGGAGCCTTAAAAAGTAGAAGCAAAGGCTCAAGGCCGCGCAAGACACACTCCAATTCAGATGGAGCAAAATACTCAACACTACAGCAAGGTACAGCGACAACCGCCCCTCCAAGAGCTACCCAAAGCGGAAGCTGCTACCCGAATTCGATGAGGAGGCCGCAGACCCCCCACAACCAAATATCAAAGCAGCCACCTGGTCGGGTAGAGGACCCCTCTACCAACACAGAGCGGCATACAACGCTGCTCACAATACAACACGCGACCCAGGCGAGGGTTCGCACCCAAAGGACGGCGCAACAAGATCCATCTATGGACCACGCAAGCGCCCCCCAGCATACAATGCAACACAAGAAATATCCGAACAACATGGTACACCCAGCTACAGGGGTGCCGCACACCCTCTATGTGTCACCGACGAGGTGCTGGACCATGAATTTCCAGAGGGATTCAAACCCGTAAACATAGAGGCATACGATGGAACAACAGACCCCGGGGTTTGGATTGAGGACTATATCCTTCATATCCATATGGCTCGAGGAGATGATGTCCACGCCATCAAATACTTACCCCTCAAGCTCAAAGGGCCAGCTCATCACTGGCTCAAAGGCCTCCCCGAAAGCTCCATTGGAAGTTGGGAAGAGCTCGAAGACGCCTTTCGGGCAAATTTTCAGGGGACTTATGTCCGACCTCCGGATGCGGATGATCTGAGTCATATAACTCAGCAGCCCGGAGAGTCAGCCCGAAAGCTTTGGAATAGGTTCCTTACTAAAAAGAACCAGATTGTCGACTGTTCGGACGCCGAAGCCTTAGCGGCTTTCAAGCATAGTGTCCGTGACGAATGGCTCGCCAGACACCTCGGCCAAAATAAGCCAAGAACGATGTAACTTTCCCCAAATTTCAAACAAGCGCATCTCAAACCGAAACATTGTTCCCCCTTAGTTCCCCGCCTCCCTCTGTTTCCCCATTCATACTCCGTGGGCGCAAAAACACCCTCTCCACCAGCCGTGAAACCCTAGTCTCCTCCGTCCTCCACCCCATAGCGGCCAATCCACCGCCGCCCTCCTCGATCACGCCGGAGCCGGTACCCCGACGTCGTCGTCCAACGCAACCGCAACTGCAACGCCCTCAAGGACTTAGCAGCTGAAGCCGAGGCAGAGCTGCCTCCAGGACGCCGACGCCGACGTGCGCCGTACCAGAACCACTCCGACCACGCCATCCTGGGCCTCACTCCTATGGCTCCACTGTCGCAACCGTCCACCGCACCGGAGCTGTTCCCGCTACGCCGTCGTTCGCCGCCTCGGATCTGCTTCCCCGCCGCCGATAGACGGCCACCGCACCACACTCAACAACTTGGCCATGGGTTCATCCAAGGAAGCACCGTCCTCCACAACTTCTGGTTTCCGGCGAACAACAAGAAGATCGTCGGAAAAACAGAAGGAGGACACAACACTGCCAACAGAAAGAGGTACTCCTCTTCCCATATTCGTGCAAATCTTATGTCTCCGCTCACACCGTATTCATCCCACGAAAGAAACTAGTTGAGCGCTTCTTACTGCATCTTCTTCGTGATACTAAATGCACAAGGTTTCCTCCCTTTTACTATTTCACCTTTGCTAGAGGTCAGTAGCCCGCCAGGATTTCAATTCAGGGTCAGTCGAACCACAATTAAAAGAAGCAGCACCCGCTTAGGCGCGCGGAGCACCTAGTCCACCTGCTCCCCGAGGAAGCGGGGTGTGGGGCGCAGGAGCTGCTTGAGCCCGATCTGGAGGTCGGCGGGGCTTGAATGGATGGCGGGGGGCGGTGCCAAGCACGGCGGTGCGGTGAGATCGAGGGGAGGGCGCAGGCAGGGGAGGAATACTAGGCCGGTGGTCGCTGGCGTTCGAGGAGGATCGTCAACACTGACTGGCTGGAGGTAGATGAAGGCAATCTACCCGTTCTTTGTACATCGGACGATGCAGAAAAAATGGACTGGCCTATTTGCTTTCAGTCGACTGTTATTTTCATAGAATCCTATAGTAATTTAGTGTGCCATGCATGTTTTAGAGCTATCATATGTCTCCCGTCATTTATTTCTCACCACCTGCTATCTGCTACCTTTACACTGTACTAATTGTGCACACACTTCACCCATACTCACACTATTGTATTTTTATGCATGGGTATTTCAGACTCTGACGCAGTGTTGATGAATGCAGAAAAGAAAAGACAAAAGTCGCTCCAGTGTAATTCGAAGATAAACACTAAGCGTTCCAGCGCTCTAACGGGTGCAGTGTCAGCAGTTGGAGACAGTAAACGTAGCTCTGCAGTTGATGATCTCAATTGCCACACACAAGCATCCCAGGTGCTTGCTTTAACTTCGCGCTGTCAAATGTGGTTGCATGTTGCATATGGTGTCTAGCTTGTATTGCTTCCAATTTGGTTAAATTGCATCTGCTTACTTTACACATTATACCTTTGATAATGACACACCTTCCTGTTTTTGATACATACTACATATGTCTATTAACCATGTTCGTACATCAAACTAATGCTCTTTTGTATCCCTCGTCAATCACTTATGATGAGACAGTCACCCGGGTGGGTTACAGTGAGACCCCATACTCGTTTAAAGAGTGCAGTGTCATCCTCCCCACATGATTATCAATAAACAGCAAGGCTAAATGAAGATAGTCAACGTAGCTCTCTAGTTGATCACCGCAATTCCCCCACACCACCATCGCAGGTGCTTGCTCTTACTTGGCAGTGTGATATGTGGTTGCATGTTGCATACGGTGTCTAGCTTGTAATGCTTCTAATTAGGGTAAATTGCATCTGCTTAGTTTACACACTATACCTATGAATATGACATGCCTTCCTATTTTTGGTACACACTACATCTATATGTTAACCTTGTTCTTACATGAAACTACCTCTCTTCTGTATCCTGCATCAACCACTTATGATGAGTCACCTTTATTCGTTGCATATTGCATATTATTTCTAGCATGTTGCCATGTATTGCTTCTAATTTGGTCAAATACATTTGTTAGGGCACCCTTTTAATTTGGCAGAGTGATATTGGTTTCATCTTTCATATGGTTTCTAGCTTGCATCGATTCTAACAAGTTCAAGCACCTTGTGCTTAGTTTACACTTTATACATCATACATGTCAATATGTCACGCCGTCCTGTTTTTCATACATATTCCATCCTCCTATCATGCGGCTGCCTTACATGAAAGTAGTGTTCGTCAGTATCATGCATCAATGAGTTCTGAAGAGCAAATTTTATTCCTTTTTCTTGTGGGTTTGACTTGACAAGGCAAAATCAAGAAAGAGGAAGGAAAAGAGTAAGGAAGGCGATGATGGTGGTCCTCTGCAGCAACGTAAACGGAGCATCTGTACCGATTCTCCTTGTACTGATAGTGCATTACAAGGTCCAAGTCTCCGCTCCCCTACTCCACCAACCAAGGTGCTTGCTCTAACTTGGCAGTGTGATATCTGGTTGCATGTTGCATATGGTGTCTAGCTCGTATTGCTCCTAATTAGTGTAAACTGCATCTGCTTAGCTTACACATGATACATGTGAATATGACACGCTTTCCTGTTTTTGGTACATATTATCTTATGATAAGGCACCTTTAAGTCACCACTGTGATATTGGTTGTGTCTTGCAAATGATTTCTAGCATGTACTGCTTCTAATTTGTTGAAACTCCATACAGTTTGAACTTGGCAGAGTGATATTGGTTGCATCTTTCATATGGTGTCTAGCTTGGAGTGCTTCTAATTTGTTGAAATGCCTTCTTCTTAGTTACTACATCATAGGTGTGAATATGTCACACCATCCTGTTTTTCATACATATTCCATCCTCGCATCATGTGTTTGCCTTTCATCCGAGTAGTGTTCGTCAGTATCATGCATGAATGAGTTCTGAAGAGCGAATTTTATTCCTTTTTCTTATTGGTTTGACTTCATAATGCAAAATCATTACAGCTGAAGGAAATTAGTCCGGCAGTGGATGATGGTGGTCCTTCGGAGCAACTCAAACTGGGGGTCTCTACAGATTCTACTCCGCCATCCTCCCAACAAGATTCGCAAGACAACACAAGGCTGGACAATCAACGTAGTTGTGTAGATGATGAGCACATCTCCCCTACTCCACTATCACAGGTGCTTGCTCTAACTTGACACTATTATATGTGGTTGCATGTTGCGTATGATGTCTAGCTTGTATTGCTTCTAACTTGAATTGCATCTGCTTACTTTACACATAATGCATGTGAATATGACATGTGTTCCTGTTTCTAGAACATACATGTACATGATGAGCACATCTCCCCTACTCCACCATCACAGGTGCTTGCTCTTACTTGGAACTGTTATACGTGGTTGCGTTTTCCGTATGATGTCTAGTTTGTATTGCTTCTAATTATGTTGAATTGCATCTGTGTAGCTTACAACTTATACCTGCAACGATCACTTACCCATAAGACACATTTAACTTGGGACTGTGATGTAGGTTGCATCTTGCCTTGTCTTCTAGCTTGTACTGCTTCTAATTTCTTGAAATGGCACTTACGACGAGACACTTTTTACCTGATAGAGTGATATTGGTTGCATGTTCATATGGTGCCTAGCTTTCATTTCTTCTAATTTTGTTGAAATGCCTTCCGCTTACTGTTTTTTCATACATATTCCATCCTCCTATCGTATGTGTGAATATGAAACGCTGGCTTTTTTGTATATATTCCATCCTCCTATCCTGTGCTTGCCTTACATCAAAGTAGTGTTCGTCTGTATCATGCATCAACCAGTTATGCAGAGCTAATTTTATTCATCTCGTGGTTTTGACTTCATAAGGCAATATCAGAAAATAGGAAGGAAAAGAGTAAGTTAGGGGATGTTGGTGGTCCTCTGCACCGACGCAAACAGAGACTCTCTAGATTTGCCACTGCTACTGCTAATGAAGTTGAAGTCCCAAGTCTACATGATGAGTTCATCTCCCGTACTCAACCATCGCAGGTGCTTGCTCTAAGTTGACAGTGTGATAATTGGTTTCATGTTGCATATGTTGTCTAGCCTGTATTTTTTCTATTTTGATTAAATTGCACCTGCTGAGTTTATATGTTATACATGTGCATACGACATGGCTTTCTATGTCTAGAATACACTGCATCTATCTATCATACCATGTTCTTACATCAAAGTATTGTTGTTGTGTATCCCGCATCAGTCACTCATGATTGGACGCTTTTAACATGGCAATTTGATAGTGTTTGCATCTTGCATTGATTTCTACGTTGTACTGCTTCTGATTTTTCGAATTGCCACTTATGACAAGACACTTTTAACTTGGCAGAGTAACATTGGTTGCATCTTTGATATGGTGTCTAGCTTGGATTACTTCTATTTTCTTGAAAATCCTTCTGCTTAGTTTGCACATCGTAGCTGTGAATATGTCATGCCGTCCTGTTTTTCTTACATATTCCATCCACATACAATTGTCTTACATCAAAGTATTGCTTGTCTGTATCATGCATCAATGAGTTCTGAAGAGTGATTTTATTCTTTTGTGTTGTGGGTACAGCTTGACATGGCAAAGTCAAAAAAGAGCAAGGAAAATAATATAGTAGGGAGTGCTGTTACTCGTCGGGTGAAACGGAAAAGGTTCTGCCGTCGAGATTCTGCTGGCACTTATAGTGCAGTAGAAGGTCCAAGTCCACCGGCTAAATCTACAAACAAAGTATCACCTGCTCCATTAGCTGCAGCATCCGCTTCAACTGTACTAGCGTCTCAACCAGTTACTCGTTCGTTTGCTCCGGAACTGGCCAGTTCCCAAGCTGCCTTCACACCTAACACTACTTCTGAAGCACTGCTGACACAACAGGACTTGGCAAGATCAGATGAACCTCATGAGCATCAACACCAAGACGGTACCTGACCGAGTCAAGTTGCAGTTGCATGCTCCTTTATATGTACTCTCACAGTTTGATGTACACTAACACTTTCCATATTGGTTGTTGAACTAGCACCACGGCGCAAGCAGAAACAGACATCAGGGATAATGCTTGACAGATTAACAAAATCTAAAGGAGGAAGAATGGAGATCCATTTTGAGGCAGGTTTAAAAAGGCCACGTGATGCTACAGAGTCTGCCAAGTTAGTATCAGAGGCAGCCGTTGCCGTTAGGTGTCATGCACGTATCCTCCCAACATGGATCCAGTACAGGAATGAGAAAGACAATATCCAGTTTAACACCTTCCTTGACCATTTATCCGTAAGTAATGTTATTCATCGCAATTAGTAATATTGTCTTGCTCTGTCCCATACTTTCTAGCTTCCTCCTAATAAGACTCACATTCTTTTTTCAACAGATGAGGTTCAAGTTGGATCCGAAAGATGATGCAACTAGACAAGCATGCACTCATGTTTTTCAGTCTGCTCTGTGACAGTATTGGTACCACCTTAGAAAATCTCACTTTGAAGGCAAGGCTAACAATGAAATCGCCCAAACATCTCCAGTGGAATATATTACAGATGAAGACTAGACATCCCTCATTAAACACTGGTCCGATCCAAAGTATCAGGTAGGCTATATGTATTTGATCAGACCATATATTGAACTTGTATTTATGTATGTGCTTTACAAGTGTATCTTCTTCTAGGCTAATTGTTTGAAGAACAAAACCAACCGTTCTAAAGTGAAATTCCAACAGACCACAGGATCTCGTAGCTATATTACACACTGCGAGGCTCTTGTAAATAGCTGCTACTTCCTTCTTTTTTTGTGCCATATTATCGTATCTATATTGACTTGTTCCAAATACAAAGGAAATCCCGTGCGGACCAAAAAGAACCTAAACCGAATGCAGTGCAAATCTTCAAGGATTGCCACACCAGCAAGATGAAGGGCATGAGCACACCAGTTCAAGCCGTTGTTGTAAGTCACTACTCCTCCTGCCTTGAACTGATTGGTACTGTGATGTGTTCATTTAACTACTTGGTTTGCAGCCAATTTCAGTTACTCTGTTCACTTTTATTCACAGTTGTCTTAACGTATCATTTCACCTTACATGGTTTAAAAGAGATGAAGGATATTCTTTTGGTCTTGATCTGTAATCTAGTTGTTATGTTCACGTGCGCACACAATGATAAAATAGCCTGTTTGTTTTATATCTGTTTGCCCATGATATGAATGATGTCATACTATGTTCATCCTACTTTAAACCATGTCTCTTTATCCTTAGATGTCAACGAATGTGAGGAAATAGACAATACAGTAGGCATGCTACATGGACATATGTTCCAAAAGTGATTTTGTTATGTAGTTGGCACTACAATACATGCTAATGTATTACAGTAGTTCACCAAAATAAGTTATGTATAAACGTTAACCTAGTTTGTTTGTTTTTGTCTCATTAGTAACTTATCTGGTACACTAATCTACAAGTTCAAACTTTCAGGAAGCTATGGAACAAATGATTGAACAGCCACAACCACCTGAAGGTGACGAGGCTACTACAGGCACAATGTCACCTCTTGCTGCAGTGCGTCAGTATCTCTCCACTAACAGTGCAAAAAGCACCTTCCTGCGTAATTCTGGGTTGGTTGTCAAGGTAACCTCGTCCAAATCGCCTACTGAACAAAATCTTCCTGCTAGACAGAGTGATATATCTGTGCTCCAGACACAAGTCCAATCCCTAATGGACGTTGTTTCGGAAACAAGAATAGTGGTTGAGAAATGTCGTCAAGATATGAATGGTTTTGAAACCAGACTATCAGACATTCGCTTCGTTGTTCAAGAGCAATGGCGGAAAAAAGGTGGAGATCGTGCTGCTCCATCAGATTCTACAGCCTGAAACATTAGCACTCAGGTCAAATGATCTGTGCTTCTATACATCTGATGGTGCTTTTATCTGGAAGGACTGTAAACTTTATGCCAACAGGCCTTTTGTTGTATGGTTGGAATTTATTTTGTTGTGATACAACATTTATGATGTTGCCTCAGGCTGGAGTAATTACGACGCTATTTTTGTATAGTGTAGGTTTATCTTAGTAATGTATTCGGCCGAAACCTTCGTAGGAGCCCAACATGCCAACATTCGTTGGGCCCATTCCAATTGGGCTAAAAACGATTACGGGCCGAAATTGGCATGTAGCCCACTAAAAATATCTGGGCCTAAATCAGCATAAGCTTTCATATTTTTCTGGTAGGCCTGTGCCCATAGTGGGCCTTTAACAGGCCTAAACATAATTTGGGCCCTCAGTAAAAATAGGCCGTTTACAGGTGTAAATATCTCGAGCCCATAAAATACATGGGCCTTTAATAGACCGAAAGTGAGATTGGGCCCTGATTGTGCCAAATAACCCACTGGACTTTAACAGGCCGAAATTTGGATGGGCCGTAAATGCGCCGACCTAATACACGGGCCTTTAACAGGCTGGAACTTCAGTCGGGCTAGATTATCGTCATTTTTATATGGGCTATTAATGGGCCCGATATGACGTTGGGCTACATATGGCCCATGGTTTACGTCCGGCTTAACAGGCCGAAAATGACAACAGGCCGAAAGTGGCCCAAAGCTATAGTGGGCCTCTAACAGGCCGAATGTCAGACATGGACGAATATGACCAAAATCCTTCACGGTCGTTTATGGGCCGAAAGTTTTGATGGCTTGTAAATGGGCCCAAATGAAGCCGGACCTTTAACAGGCCGGAAATACACCGGGCTGTAATTCGGCCCAATTACTTAGCGGACTGTTAATGGGCCAGAAGTGACCATGGGCCGCGTTGATGACAAGTTTAGGACAGGCCGTTGACGGGCCAATTTGACAAAGAATGTTGGGCCTTTAGCTGGGCCGACCCATTATGGTCGGCAGAATCTAGTGGGCCTTTAGCTGGGCCGGCCCATTATGGTCTGCAAAATCTTGTGGGCCTTTAGCTGGGCCTACCAATTATGGTCTGCAAAATCGTGTGGGCCTTTAGCTAGGCCGGCCCATTATGGTCCGCTAAATTCTGTGGGCCTTTAGCTAGGCTGGCCCATTATGGTCCGCTAAATCTTATGGGCCTTCGGTTGGGCCGGCGCATTTAATCTTTGTGGGACACTTTTGGGCCGGTCCATGTGTCAACATATCATAGGCCCATCTCGACCATTGGATGAGTGACACCTGTGCCAACGTGGAGCTGACGCATGGATCCGTCAGCCAATGAGAATTTTACACGTGGAAAATCGGCATTGGTCGTGGCTGTTAACGGGTTATCGGATCCAAAATCCGACCCGATAGCTTAACGGCGTTCCGTTATGGTGGATGCCACGTGTCGGTCACCCTTGACGAAAGCACTTCTGTGACGTGCGATTTATTGTCATGGAAGTGGACACTTCCGTGATGATAATTTTGGCAATGTCATGGAACACTTCTACGACAGCACATGTATGACTATCTTGATTCTGTCATAAATTTGTCATGGATGTACATGCATGACAGAAAACGCGACCTACTGTGACAAACACATATCATCATGGAAGTCTATTTTTTTGTAGTGATATAGAGTTGGAGTTGGAGTCGGGAGGTCTCCAGGGGGGCCACGAGGTAGGGGGCGCGCCCTAGGGGGGGCTCACCCTCCACCCTCGTGGCAAGGGTGTGGGCCCCCTGGTCTTCATCTTTGGCGAGGATTTTTTATTATTTATTGTAAGATATTCCGTGGAGTTTCAGGTCATTCCGAGAACTTTTGTTTTCTGCACATAAAACAACATCATGGCAATTCTGCTAAAAACAGCGTCAGTCCGGGTTAGTTCCATTCAAATCATACAAGTTAGAGTCCAAAACAAGGGCAAAAGTGTTTGGAAACGTAGATACGACGGAGACGTATCAACTCCCCCAAGCTTAAACCCTTGCTTGTCCTCAAGCAATTCAGTTGACAAACTGAAAGAAATAAAGAAAAACTTTTACAAACTCTGTTTGCTCTTGTTGTTATAAATATGTCAAGCTAGCATTCAAGTTTTTAGCAAAGATTATAACTAACCACATTTGCAATAATTCTCAGGTCTCATGATTACCCATATCAATAGCATAATCAACTAGCAATCCATAATAATAAATCTCGGATGACAACACTTTCTCAAAACAATCATAATATGATATAACAAGATGGTATCTCGCTAGCCCTTTCTGAGACCGCAAAACATAAATGCAGAGCACCTTTAAAGACCAAGGACTGACTAGACATTGTAATTCATGGTAAAAGAGATCCAATCATAGTCACACCCAATATAAATTAACAATAATGAATGCAAATGACAGCTGCGCTCTCCAGCTAGTGCTTTTAATAAGAGGGTGATGACTCAACATAAAAGTAAATAGATAGGCCCTTCGCAGAGGGAAGCAGGGATTTGTAGAGGTGCCAGAGCTCGGTTTTGAAATAGAGGTGAATAATATTTTGAGCGGTATACTTTCATTCTCAACATAACAACCAAGAGATGGCGATATCTTCCATGTTACACACATTATAGGCGGTTCCCAAACAGAATGGTAAAGTTTATACTCCCCCTCCACCAACAAACATCAATCCATGGCTTGCTCGAAACAACGAGTGCCTCCAACTAACAACAGTCCCAGGGGAGTTTCTTTTGCAATTATTTTGATTTAGTTTGCAGAAAGCATGGGACTGGGCATCCCGGTGACCAGCCATTTTCTCGTGAGTGAGGAGTGGAGTCCACTCCTCTTGAGAATAACCCGCCTAGCATGGAAAATACAGACAACCCTAGTTGGTACATGAGCTATTCGAGCATACAAAACAGGATGATTACTTGAAGGTTTAGAGTTTGGTACATATAAATTTACTTGGAACGGCAGGTAGATACCGCATATAGGAAGGTATAGTGGACTCATGTGGAATAACTTTGGGGTATAAGGAGTTTGGATGCACAAGCAGTATTCCCGCTTAGTACAGGTGAAGGCTAGCAAAAGACTGGGAAGCGACCAACTAGAGAGCGACAACAGCCATGTACATGCATTAAAATTAATAAACATTGGATGCAAGCATGAGTAGGATATAATCCACCATGAACATAAATATCGTGAAGGCTATGTTGATTTGTTTCAACTACATGCGTGAACATGTGCCAAGTCAAGTCACTTAAATCATTCAAAGGAGGATACCACCCCATCATACCACACCATAACCATCTCAATAGCATGTTGGCACGCAAGGTAAACCATTATAACTCATAGCTAATCAAGCATGGCACAAGCAACTATGATCTCTAATTTGTCATTGCGAACATGTTTATCCATAACAAGCTGAATCAAGAACGATGAACTCATTATATTTACAAAAACAAAAGAGGTCGAGTTCATACCAGCTTTTCTCATCTTAGTCAGTCCATCATATATCATCATAATTGCCTTTCACTTGCATGACCGGATGATGTGAATAATAATAAGAGTGCACGTGCATTGGACTAAGCTGGAATCTGCGAGCATTCAATAAATAGGAGAAGACAAAGCAATATGGGCTCTTGGTTAAATCAACAATAAAGCATATAAGAGCCACTTCAACAATTTAATCATGGTCTTCTCCTACTGACCCCCAAAGAAAAGAAAAGAAATAAAACTATTTACACGGGAAAGCTCCCAACAAGCAAAAGAAGAACGGGAAATATTTTTGGGTTTTCTTTTTAATTATTACTACAGCAAGAGAAGTAAACTACTAATATTTTTTTGGTTTTTCTTAAGGTTTATCAAACACACAAGAAGAAAGCATAGAAGGAAATAAACTATCATGGATGATACAATGAAAAAGTATGAGCACCGACATCTAGCAATGAGTGTGTGAACATAAATGTAATGTCGGTGGGAAATACGTACTCCCCCAAGCATAGGCTTTTGGCCTAAGTTGGTCTATGGCCACGGCTGGCCTAGCTGATATCCATAATAATAGTTGTTGGGGTCGTACTGCGATGAGGAAGAAGAAGGCTCCGATTGCCACTGGCTGGCAATCATCTCCGGATCCCACTGATAGTTAGACTGTCGTGAAGGATCAAATTGTGGTTCCGGTTCTGGCTCCTCGGCTGGTGCAGGGTTCCGGTAGGCGTGAATAGCTGTCAATGGAACAAGGTACGTGCCTACAGTCAAATCAAACAAAGAAGGAGCAGACAAGGTAATACTCTCAGGATGATGTTTATTAAAGAATAATTGATATTTAAGCTCTCCTTCCCTATTCTTAATAATAAAATCATGTGCCACCTTACGTTTATAATCTAGATAAACACGAGGCAGCACTTTTTCTTCCTTCTCAGCATGCCTAATAGGTATGTTAAAATGTGCAGCTAGGTGTGTAGCATAGATGCCTCCAAAGATGGGGCCCTTTGTACGGCTCAGACTTAACCGTTTAGCAATAATACCGCCCATACTAAAAGTGTTATCACTATATAAACCTTGGAGCAAAATAATAATATCAGGGATACTAAGGTTTCCACAGTTTCCACGACCAGTTAAGCAACGACTAGCAAATAATGCAAAGTAACGTACGACAGGAAAATGTATGCTAGTGATTCGTGCATCGGAAACCTTCCTAGTTTTCCCTACAGTGATAGTATCAATAAATCCTTCCACATCATCACGATGTGGTTCTTCTGTCTTTCCCTCAAAAGGGACTGAACAAATCCGACAAAAATCATAAAGTGACATCTCCTTATGCTCATCATATAAATGAAACTCCACCGTAGGTGGTGAGTTCCTAGAATGAAAATGAAAGTTTTGCACAAAGATATTTGTGAGTAAGAGATACTGATCGCATTGGTCGTGGAGGAAAGCGGTGAGGCCTGCATTATGAGCCAATCCATGAAAATCTTCATAAATTCTGGCTGCTCTCAAGGAATCCTCGGAAGGCCATTCACACGCCCGAACCTCCATGGTGCGCGGCAAATTATACTTACACTTCGGTGCCTTTTCCTTCGAGCTTTGGCTCGATGAGCCCCTCAATAATCTCCTCATCATTTTTTGAAAAATTCTGAAATTTTTAGTAACTTCAAAATAAAAGTAAACCAAACTCAATAATATGGATAGCAACCACTCTTACAAGTGCCTAGAGCCTATATCATGCGTCAAAACTACTCTTGACCATATAAATTTGACATGCAAGCTCAAGAACAAGGTCACCTAAGCAGCAAAAAAATGTAATGAATAAAGCATTAGAACAAAAACTAATTGGACCAATGGAGGAGTCACATACCAAGGAACAATCTCCCCAAGTAGTTTTGTGAGAGGTGCTTTGAGCAAGGAGATCGAAAATGGCAGCAAAGAGGGATGGAACTCGTGCTTGAGTTGGTTTTTCGTGTTTGTGGGAGGAAGAAGAAGAGGATGGGTGCAAGAATAAGTGGAGGAGGGCCACCATGGGCCCACGAGGCAAGGGGGCGCGCCCTAGGGGGTGGGCGCGCCCTCCAACCTCGTGGCAAGGTGGTTGGCCCCCCTGGTGTGTTCTTTGTTCCATAAATCCTCAAATATTCTAGAAAAAATCATATTTAATTTTCAGGGCATTTGGAGAACTTTTATTTTTGAGGTATTTTTATATTGCATGGATAATCAGATAGCAGACAGAAAATTATTTATTTTTACTTTATTTCAACTAAATAACAGAAAGTATAGAGAGGGTACATAAGGTTGTGCTTCTAGTTTCATCCATCTCATGCTCATCAAAAGGAATCCGCTAACAAGGTTGATCAAGTCTTGTTAATAAACTCATTCCAATTAACATGATACCAGAGAAATTTCGAATAACACTAGGTTACCTCAACGGGGATATGCACATCCCCAATAATAAGTATATCATATTTCTTCTTGACAGTAGGAAGAGGAAATTCAAACCCTCCAAATATAATTGATGGAATTTTTCCGATAGAATTGATACTATGGACTTGAGGTTGTTTCCTCGGAAAATGTACCGTATGCTCATTACCATTAACATGAAATGTGACATTGCCTTTGTTGCAATCAATAACAGCCCCTGCAGTATTAAGAGAAGGTCTTCCAAGAATAATAGACATACTATCGTCCTTGGGAATATCAAGAATAACAAAGTCCGTTAAAATAGTAACGTTTACAACTACAACAGGCACATCCTCACAAACGCCGACAAATATATCAGTTGATTTATCAGCCATTTGTAAAGATATTTCAGTAGGTGTCAACTTATTCAAGTCTAGTCTACGATATAAAGAGAGAGGCATAACACTAACATCGGCTCCAAGATCACATAAAGCAGTTTTAACATAGTTTCTTTTAATGAAGCATGGTATAGTAGGTACTCCTGGATCTTCAAGTTTCTTTGGTATTCCACCCTTAAAATTATAATTAGCAAGCATGGTGGAAATTTCAGCTTCTGGTATCTTTCTTTTATTTGTAACAATATCTTTCATGTACTTAGCATAAGGATTCATTTTGAGCATATCAGTCAATCGCATACGCAAAAAGATAGGTCTAATCATTTCAGCAAAGCGCTCAAAATCCTCATCATCCTTTTTCTTGGATGGTTTGGGAGGAAAAGGCATGGGTTTCTGAACCCAAGGTTCTCTTTCTTTACCATGTTTCCTAGCAACAAAACCTTTCTTATCATAACATTGATTCTTTGATTGTGGGTTATCAAGATCAACACCAGGTTCAATTTCTACATCATTATCATTACTAGGTTGAGCATTATTATGAACATCATCATTAACATTTTCATTAGGTTCATGTTCATTGCCAGATTGTGTTTCAGCATCAGACATAGAGATATCATTTGGATTGTCAGGTGGTTCAGCAATAGGTTCACTAGAAGTTTGCACAGTTCTATCATTTTTCTTTTTCTTCCTTTTAGAAGAACTAGGCGCATCAATATTATTTCGCTGAGAATCTTGCTCAATTCTCTTAGGGTGGCCTTCAGGATACAAAGGTTCTTGAGTCATTCTACCAATTCTAGTAGCCACTTTAACAACATAATCATTTTTCTTACTATTCATCTCATTGAGCAATTCCTTTTGAGCTTTAAGTACTTGTTCTACTTGAGTGGTAACCATAGAAGCATGTTTGCTAACAAGTTTAAGTTCACCTCTAATATTAGCCATATAATCACCCAAGTATTTAATCATATTAGCATCTTATTTTAGTTGTCTACCAAAATAAGCATTGAAGTCTTCTTGCTTAAACATAAAATTATCAAAATCATCCAAGCACTGACTAGCAATTTTAGTAGGAGGGATTTCAGCTCTATCATATCTATAGATAGAATTTACCTTTACTACCTGTGTCGGGTTATCGAGGTCTGGAGGTTCTTCATTAAGTAAAGGATCAAGATCATATGTTTCTTTGGCAGGCGGTAAAATAAGACCATGTATTTCTTCAATAGGAGGTAAATTCTTAACATATTCAGCTTTAATACCCTTTTCTTTCATAGATTTCTTTACCTCTTGCATATCCTCGGGGCTGAGAAATAAAACACCTCTCTTCTTTGGAGTTGGGTTAGGAATAGGATCATTAATTGGAGCAGGAGCTGGCTCAGGAGGTGCCCAATTATTTTCATTTGTCAACATATTATTCAATAAGATTTCAGCTTCATCCGGTGTTCTTTCCCTGAAAAGAGAACCAGCACAACTATCCAGGTAATCTCTAGAAGCATCGGTTAGTCCATTGTAAAATATATCAAGTATTTCATTTTTCTTAAGAGGATGATCAGGCAAAGCATTAAGTAACTTGAGAAGCCTCCCCCAAGCTTGTGGGAGACTCTCTTCTTTAATTTGCACAAAGTTGTATATTTCCTTTAAAGCAGCTTGTTTCTTATGAGCAGGGAAATATTTAGCAGAGAAGTAGTAAATCATATCCTGGGAACTACGCACACAACCAGGATCAAGAGAATTAAACCATATTTTAGCATCACTCTTTAATGAGAACGAAAATATTTTGAGGATATAAAAGTAGCGAGATCTCTCATCATTAGTGAACAGGGTGGCTATATCATTTAATTTAGTAAGATGTGCCACAACAGTTTCAGATTCATGGCCATGAAAAGGATCAGATTCAACCAAAGTAATTATATCAGGATCAACAGAGAATTCATAATCCTTATTAGTAACAAAGATAGGTGAAGTAGCAAAAGCAGGGTCAGGTTTCATTCTAGCATTTAGAGATTGCTTACTCCATTTAGCTAATAATCTTTTGAGTTCATATCTATCTTTGCAAGCTAAAATAGCTAAAGAAGCTTCTTGATCAAATAAATAACCCTCAGGAATAACAAGTGATTCTTCATCATCATAATCAGATTCAATATTTTCAATCTCTCTAGCCCTAGCAAGTCATTCCTCGAGAAAATCACCAAGTGGCACAGTAGTATCAAGCATAGAAGTAGTTTCATCATAAGTATCATGTATAGCAGAAGTAGCATCATCAATAACATGCGACATATCAGAACGAATAGCAGAAGCAGGTTTAGGTGTCGCAAGCTTACTCATAACAGAAGGTGAATCAAGTGTAGAGCTAGACGGCAGTTCCTTACCTCCCCTCGTAGTTGAGGGATAAATTGTTGTCTTAGCATCTTTCAAATTCTTCATAGTGTCCAGCAGATATAAATCCCAAGTGACTCAAAGAATAGAGCTGTGCTCCCCGGCAACGACGCCAGAAATTAGTCTTGATAACCCACAAGTATAGGGGATCGCAACAGCTTTCGAGGGTAGAGTATTCAACCCAAATTTATTGATTCGACACAAGGGGAGCCAAAGAATATTCTCAAGTATTAGCAGCTGAGTTGTCAATTCAACCACACCTGGAAACTTAGTATCTGCAGCAGAGTGTTTAGTAGCAAAGTAATACGATAGTGGTGGTAACGGTAACAAAAGAGTAATGAAAGCAAAGTAATATTTTTGGTATTATGTAGTGATTGTAACAATAGCAACGGGAAAGTAAATAAGCGTAAACTAGTATATGGAAAGCTCGTAGGCATCGGATCAGTGATGGATAATTATGTCGGATGTGGTTCATCATGTAACAGTGATAACATAGGGTGACACAGAACTAGCTCCAATTCATCAATGTAATGTAGGCATGTATTCGGAATATAGTCATACGTGTTTATGGAAAAGAACTTGCATGCCATCTTTTGTCCTACCCTCCCGTGGCAGCGGGGTCCTAATGGAAACTAAGGGATATTAAGGCATCCTTTTAATAGAGAACCGGAACAAAGGATTAGCACATAGTGAATACATGAACTCCTCAAACTATGGTCATCACCGGTAAGTATCCCGATTATTGTCACCTCGGGGTTAATGGATCATAACACATAATAGATGACTATAGACTTGCAAGATAGGATCAAGAACACTCATATATTGATGAAAACATAATAGGTTCAGATCTGAAATCATGGCACTCGGGCCCTAGTGACAAGCATTAAGCATAGCAAAGTCATAGCAACATCAATCTCAGAACATAGTGGATACTAGGGATCAAACCCTAACAAAACTAACTCGATTACATGGTAAATCTCATCCAACCCATCACCGTCCAGCAAGCCTACGATGGAATTACTCATGCACGGCGGTGCGCATCATGAAATTGGTGATGGAGGATGGTTGATGAAGACGACGGCGACGAATCCCCCTCTCTGGAGCCCCGAACGGACTCCAGATCAGCCCTCCCGAGAGGTTTTAGGGCTTGCGGCGGCTCCATATCGTAAAACGCGATGAAATATTCTCTCCTTTTTTTCTCCCCAAAAGCAAATATATAGAGTTGGAGTTGGAGTCGGGAGGTCTCTAGGGGGCCCACGAGGTAGGGGGCGCGCCCTAGGGGGGCGCCCTGCACCCTCGTGGCAAGGGTGTGGGCCCCCTAGTCTTCATATTTGGCGAGGATTTTTTATTATTTATTGTAAGATATTCCATGGAGTTTCAGGTCATTCCGAGAACTTTTGTTTTCTGCACATAAAACAACATCATGGCAATTCTGCTGAAAACAGCGTCAGTCCGGGTTAGTTCCATTCAAATCATACAAGTTAGAGTCCAAAACAAGGGCAATGTGTTTGGAAAAGTAGATACGACGGAGACGTATCATTTAGGGATGGCTTCCAGTCATGAGGGGTAAACATAACCCTGCGGGGTTGCACTAGGTCGAGGAGGTTGTAGCAAAAGTCCTTCAGTGCTAGTTGGTTGTCGAAGTGGAATCCTTGGTGCATCTTGTCTTGCTTGTCTTTAGTCGAGGAGAGAGATGACAGGGAAAATTAGCATAGAGGGGGGATGCCTAAAGGGGGTTCTATAGTGCAAGTGCAAACAAACAAGTGCCGAAAGGGCCAAACACAAACAAGAAAATAAGGCAGGTGATATAGTCGTGTACTTGTTGCCTAGGGCAAAAGGGCAACTGATATCAAAACACAATCAAATAAAAGCAAATAACACACAATCATGGTTCTATTTGAACCATCATACGGACTCGGCTGTGCATAGGGGGTACATGACTCATCCTACCCTGGGGGTTCTCGGATTCAGTAGTCGTGCTTTGCTCCGTGCCTCGTGCAGTCTTCTGGGTTTTCCTCAGGTGTTGCTATGTCTCTTGTAGTTGTTCGGTGAAACAATCCGGGTTGAACCAGAAGATTCTTCAACAACTTCTCGCGTGTTGAAGTGATGGGGTGAAGGTGGCTCCTCGTAGCAGGCATTGACTTGGTCTTCTGTTGTCTTCTTAATCATGATGATCCCTTTTTGTCTTCTAAGGCATCGATGGTACCAAGTAGGTAATCCTTTATGCAATGACATTAACAAGGCATAGTAGAGGTCCAACATGTCGATTACATCGATGACAACATCGACACCAAGAGCGGGGGATGAAGAGAACTATTTTCCTGCTCACTACAGTGAGGCGGACCAAATGGCGAGGTTCTCATCCACCGGTGGTTGCCGATACAACAACGGTAAGGACATGATTGCTCTATTAGCGATGTATATCATGATCCTACATATCTTACACCCTGATCGTCAGAGGATCAGGTTGCATCATCCTGGGGCAAATTCAAAGGTGTCACCATCTTCCAAGTCTTGGTTTCCTCAATCATTGAGAAGGCATCTTCCATCTTGTCGTGGTGTCGCCAAGCTTGTGTTCAGTAGGTGTGGGTGAATGTCTGGCAAGATGTCTTCTTCTCGGTTACCCACGAGGATTATAGGGAATCCAGTGGTCAGGGGCTTAAAGGTACTAGCGACCATTTGCAAAAGTTTTGAAGGGGAATAGATCAATAAGGGAAATATATCTTAGTTTTTGAAAAACTCAGAATGGAAGAGAAGTGTAGATAGTTTTGAAAATTAGTAATAGTTTTGAAAATAGTTTTAACCTGACTAACGACCATGCTAACTAAGGCTTCCTATAGTCAGGATGGCTCTGATACCAGCTCTGTGGGGACCCAGACTCATAAGTCGTGATCACCGAATGCACGTGTACAGTGATCCCAGAGATCAATGCTCACTGAACACACAGAAGCTGAATAACAAGAGTCTTACATCCATACATACCGTCTTACATAAATTATGACCGTTATGGTCGAGTCTTGAGTACAACTTCGCAGCGGAAATCCTTGTCGATAACTTGGACCCATGCCATCTCCCTTTTTGTGAAGCAACTACTTTAGCATCCTATCTACTCCCACCGGCATAACCCTCGTAGGAAGGTAGGGTCATGCATAATGCAAGTATCAACAAGGAAGTAACAGAGGTAACCCATCAAGGTGGTTACCACCTCATCATGATTCCGTTGCAACAACAATATGGTGCTATATGACATGCATAAAAAGGGTTTCTTAGACATGGTCAAAGGGATGCTTGCCTGGTTCATCAGAGTCTTCAAATCTTCTGGTCCATCTCCGAGTATTTTGTCTACTTCGTCAAATAACGTCGAAAACAATCATACTAAGCAACACAATAAGGCAGAAAATAAAAGTGCTCTAAAAATATTAATTTTGACTTTTCTAGGACATCTTTGGTTATATGAATAATAACCAGAGTGGTTTCATTGGAATCAGGTCAGTGGATATTTCTAAACATTTTGATATGATGGAATCAAGGGATTTGTGGATTCGCAAGAAGTGTACAGAATTATTATTTTGAAAAATGAGAAAAGGCACCCATTGAGCAAATAATGATTTTAGCAACATCTAGGAGTTGGTTTCACTAGATTTGGAGTTCAAATGATTTTCCTATAAATTTGCAAAGTTGACAAATATGAAAAAATGGCTCATTATATTGTGTGGCATATAGAATATTAATAAAAATGTTCATAACCTAAGTTATAAACTCAGGAGCATCTAGAAATTTGAATCATGGCATTTGGATCAAAGATGATCTCTCTGTGATTTTCTAAAGTTCATCATAGAAATGGAAAATGGGGTTTTAATAAATATTTCTGAAGAGAAAGTTTCTAGAAAAATGTGCAAATAGCACCATGTGATAGATCAGGATTTATGGATCCCCTAGAAATTTGAATCATCAAATTTGGAGTTAATTTGATTTATTTAAGTTCTTTTGAAGTCTACTGGGAAAAAAAGAAAAAGGAAAAGGGGGATTTACCCTTATCATGCGCGCAAGGCGAGAGATAGGCAGCGGGCCGGCCCAGCTGCTCGACCGCGCGCGGGCTGTCGACGCAGGAGGCGCACTCGAGGGAGTACGCCTTCCTCGAGCGAAGGCGGTGGCAGGCAGAGCCCGTCTTCACTTAACGGGGCGGGGCGAGGCCCACTAGTCAGCGGCTCAGCCTTGTTGGCTGACCGACAGGCAGGGCCCGGCTGTTGGGTTCGTCTCCCCCCTGCTCGAACAGATCAGCGGCGGGAGAGACTTGCCGTCGCTCGCGCAGGCGACCCAGGTAGCCTCCGGCGACGTTCCGCCCACCTGCATAGTCAACGCGAAGGGGCGCATCCATCCATAGGTCATACACATGCCGGAGAGGACCTGGTCAAGGAGAACGCCGGTCGTGGCGGACGTGGCCGACGACGATGGTGGGCTCGGCACCTTGGCCTCCGGGAGGAGTAACCGGAGCGCTGGGGATCTCCGAGGGTGCAGTGGAGGTGCAACGAAACCCATAGATGGACAGGAGGGGGCTCAGGCGTCGAGGATTTAGGCGATGGCTAGCGGCTCGGCTGTGGCCATGGGCAAGGCTGGAGGGCGCGGGAGGAGGTGCGGGTTGGTCAGGGGGTCGCTGGGAAGGAAAGAGAGCTAAGGGGGTCCAGAGGGAGGCCCCGAGAGCCCTTAAATGGCGAGGCCATGGCTCACCGTGGATGTGGCCTACGTGCACCCGCGGAAATGGTCGTGGTGGCCACGGGTGGAGGCTCGGGGCTGTTTGCGGCGCTCGTGGGAATTGAGTAGGGCGCCAGGAAGAGAGAGGAGGAGCGGGGCGAGCTCGAGGGGGTCCCTGGCGTGGGTGCATGCATTGGCCGAGCTGGGCGGCGTCTGGCGCGCGCCTCAGGGGGTGAGAGAGAGGGGAAGGAGGGGGACAACACGGTGGAGTGTTGCGGACATCGAGGCACCTCGATTGGCGCGAGGGGGAGGCTCGAGGTGGTCGGGTGTCTTGGGTAGAGAGCAGCTACAGTGCGTGGGAGCACTGTGGCACGCTCTGGAGCACGCCTTGGCATGCCATGGCATAAAAAAGGGGGAAATGGGCGCGGCCACTTGTGTCCTGTAGTGCTAGGGGGTAGTAAAGAAAGGGGAGGAAGCATTGGATGCTCTGGAGAGCCTCTAGGAGAGGAGAGAGGTTGAGGGAGAGAGAAAACTGCTGTCCAGGGGAGAAAAATGGGTTTCTCCCCCCCTCTTAATCGTTGCTCCTTGGGCAGCAAAGCATGCAGGAGGTAGAGGAGGAGCATGTGAGGCCGTGGGAAAAGGTTCAGCTCATGGAGATTAGTGGACGAGGTTGAAACATGCATTTTGACATTCTGTCAGAAGGTATTTGATGCTAGTTTGGTCAAGCAAATGGATTCCACTTGACATGAGGATTAATAGGGTGAAATGGAACATATAATTAGGGCGTTCCACTAAATTTGAGCTCATTTGGTCAAAGTGGCCAATGTAACTTTGGTAAACCCTAGAAATCAACAGAAATGGCATTTCCAAGATTTAGTCATGCAAATCTATTCTCCTTGATGAACCACCTGGTGTAGTTTCATAATTTGGGTATTTGAGAATGTCCACAAAGTTTGGGATCAAATGGAGAATGTTGGCAATGTAGAGTTGTTCAAACTTGATTCTGGTCAGAGAGGGTTTTGGGGCATTTTGGTGAGCCAAAATGACCTTGATTGATATGAGGCTTTGCAAGGTGATCCAAATATGCATTTGTGACTTTCTGGATTTTCCCTGGATTTTTATGAAAATATTTCCTGTAGAAATATTTCAAATCCTTGAAATGGGCATAAATGGTTTTGGGAGGTTTTGTCCAATATTTTGAACACGACCATGTGTTGAAACTCTTATATATGGAAAATATATGTCCACTGAGTTTCCCTGATTTTTGTCAAATGTTTTTCAAACAATAAAATAATTTTCCCTATTAAAGACCATTTCCGGCCTTATGAAAAAGCTTTTAAATAAAATAGGAAAATAACTTTTAAAATTATATTTTTGTGGTTTATGGGAGTCATATATCTAATAGGATTCAAATATACCTTTTGAAAGATTTTTCACACCCCAAATAAAGTACTTGCAGTGCAAACCTCAATTCAGGGGGTTTTGGAAAACTAATTTTTGAAAATACTATTTGGCCAAATTATTTTTGTAAGAAATTATTTTTATGTCCTATACACATGGCATGATCATTGGGAAAGGTTTTGGATCAAGGAGGAGTATAAGAGTTGGAGGATTTATTTGATTTTTAGAGCACTTGCAACCAACACACAAAATCAAATCAAACAAAGACCAAAACACTCAAAAGTTTTTGGCAAACCACATTTTATCATGATTGATTAGCTTAAGTGTCGTGGCATGAAAATTAGGGTGTGACATTTAATTAATTCTTTCAAGCTTTTTGTTGAAGAGATTGATTGGATAGGAAGCTCCTCTTCATTACTTGATTCATCATAATAAACACTAGGAGGGTATTGGGAAATATTTTCCCTTTCATTAGTACTCTCTTCATCTTCCATTTTTTTCTTGACTTTAGATATTTGGCAATATAAGGATTCTCAATGCAATTTACCGCATAAAACATATAAATTTCCTCCAGATCAAAATCAAGAAATCTCTCGAGATTAAATTTTGGCATACCCTTAGTTATATGTTTTATTTCTTCATACCCAAAAGAAGACTAAGCTCTTTATGATGCTCAAGGGTAATCAAGTTATCACAATTTTTGGACACGATTTGATCATGAAAGAATTTGCATTGGAGATTTAAATGACCATGTTCATTGCAAAGTTCACAAGGATGGCGAAAAAAATTAAATCTTTCAGCACAATCATCTAGCCTCTCTTGCAACCTTTTTGTTTCTAAATATTTATGCTTCTTACAAAATCTATCTTCCCTTTTTGGTGTGCAATTGCACTCCCAATTCACTCCGCGAAAAGTGACATGCTTATAAGAAACATTTTTTTCATGGCTTGTGCAATCATCATTAGCATTTTGGATATTCAAAGAATTTATACTAACAACATTGCAATCATGCTCATCATTAAAATATTTTGTGCTAAGCATTTTATTGACTTCTTCTTCTAACAATTGAGCACAATTTTCTGAACCATCATTTTCAAGAAAGATACTATAAATATGATCAATAATAGGATGCAACCTTAAGTCCATTTTTTTGTAGTTTTCTTTTATGAACCAAACTAGTGGTAAAACAAGAAACTAAAAGATTCAATTGCAAGATCTAAAGATATACCTTCAAGCACTCACCTCCCCGGCAACTGCGCCAGAAAAGAGCTTGATGTCTACTACACAACTTTATTCTTGTAGACACGTGTTGGGCCTCCAAGCGTAGAGTTTTGTAGGACAGTAGAAATTTTCCCTCAAGTGGATGACCTAAGGTTTATCAATCCGTGAGAGGTGTAGGATGAAGATGGTCTCTCTCAAATGACCCTGCAACAAAATACAAGAAATCTCTTGTGTCCCCAACACACCTAATACAATGGCAAATTGTATAGGTGCACTAGTTCGGCGAAGAGGTGGTGATAAAAGTGTAAAATGGATGGTAGAAATATAATTTTGTAATCTGAATAAATAAAAACAGCAAGGAAGAAAATTGTAAACGGGCACAAAAACGGTATTGCAATGCTTAAAAACAAGGCCTAGGGTCCGTACTTTCGCCAGTGCAACCTCTCAACAATTCTAACATAGTTGGATCATATGGTTATCCCTCAAACTGTAATGAAGAATCACTCCCGAGTTCCTATTAGCGGAGAACAAAAGATAGGAATTGTTTGTAGGGTACTAAACCACCTCAAAGCTATTCTTTCCGGTCGATCTATTCAAGAGTCCGTACTAAAATAACACAAACCTATTTTTTCCGTTCGATCTATCCTAGAGTCCATACTAAGATAACACCAAAGTAAGTTCATATTCATAATACTCAATCCACACAAGTAACTATAAAGAGACCCCAAAATTTCCGTCAAAGAAAAGATAATAAAAACGTGCATCAACCCCTATGCATAGATTACCCCAATATCACCACGGGAATCCGCGAGCTGAATTCCATAACATATATCAAGTGAATCAATAAGATACCCCAATTGTTACCTCAAGTATTCATACTGCAAGACATATATCATGTGTTCTCATCTCCGAATATTCAATCCGACAAGACAAAACTTCAAAGGGTAAAGACTCAATTCATCACAACAAGAGTATAGAGGGGAGAAACATCATATGATCCGACTATATTAACAAAGCCCATGATATAGACCACGAGAGAGAGATCAAACACATAGCTACTAGTACAAACCCTCAGCCCCGAGGGTCGACTACTCCCTCCTCATCGTGGTGGCCGTCGGGATGATGAAGATGGCCACCAGAGATGATTCCCCCTCCGGAGGTTGCCAGAACGGGTCTAGATTGGTTTTCGGTGGCTACGGAGCCCTGCAGCGGCAGAACTTCTGATCTAGGTTAACCCCGAATGGTTTCGGAATATTTGGGAATTTATAGTGCAAAGAGGAGGTGCGGGAGGCCACCGAGGTGGGCACAACCCACCTAGGCGTGCTAGGGGGCCCTGGCATGCCCTGGTGGGTTGTGCCCCCTTGGGGCACCCCCCAGGTGCAGCTCTGGCCCATTGGATTCCTTCTGGTCCAAAAAAAATCTCCAAAAAGTTTCGAGGTATTTGGACTTCGTTTAATATTGATTTTCTGTGATGTAAAAAACAAGCAAAAGATAGCAAATGGCACTGGGCACTGCGTCAATAGGTTAGTCCCAAAAAATGATATAAAGTTGCTATAAAATGATTGTAAAACACCCAAGAATGATAAAATAACAGCATGAATACTTCATAAATTATAGATACATTGGAGACTTATCAGGCACCGCGTGCAAAGTTTCCCAACGCATTTCAAAAAATTTGGCCTATCTCCGAAATATCTACCCCCGCCCACTTCCCCACCCCTTTTCTTCCTAACCACAAGTCCCATTTCCCCTGTTTCCTCCTTCCTTCTGAAGCTATAGCCACTTCCTCACTCTCGCCGTCTCGCATCCTACTGCTGGGGTCACCATGATCTTCTTCAATAACCTCTCCAGCGGTTCCTCCTCCAAAAATGACTCCTTCACCACTCGGGTATGCCACTCTTCTCTCTCTCTCTCTCTCGTTATGACTTGGAATGAAGGATTTTAACCCAGCGGTCGATTTGAGTCATTTCTTCCTCTTTATATCCCTAGGACCATCAGTTGCAACGAATGGAGCGGGGTGGCTAAAGATCTGCCTGCTCGTTGTCACCATCAATCTCCATGCGTGAAGCTAGTTGCGTTTGAATCTGTTGAGGGTGGGAGTGAAAGTGCATTAAGTCGACTAGAGGGGGGGTGAATAGGCAATTGAATTCTTTACTGAGGAATTTCAGGGTGAGGAAATTCCTTAGCAAAGAACCACTTGCAGCGGAATGAGTACTCAGATGCATTCATGACATAACATAAGCATGCACATCATGATGAATAGAAAACAAACACAGAGTACAGAAAGCGTAAGCATAGGATAAAACAGAATGAAGACAAACAAACTGAAGAAATTGAACTAAGGAAATTGAGAACGTCTTCAGTCAAAGTCTTCAAACAGATATGATCAAGCACACAACATAGTAATGAGGAAATAGAAGGGTTGAGGAAATAGAACTAGTTAGCTCGGTGAAGACAAAGATTTCCAACTGATGTGACAGTTGTACGTCTGGTTAGAGCGTCTAGGTATTTAAACCTGAGGGCACATAGTCCCGGACACACAGTCCTCACCGTATTCTCCTTGAACTAAGGTCACACAGACCTCGTCCAAACACTCGTGGTAATTCTTCAGGTGACTTCCAAACCTTCACAAACTCGGTCACCCGGTGATCCACAATTTCCTCTTGGATGCTCTAGACCATGAAGCCTAACCGTCTGGAGGATGCACATTCCTCAAAGGTAACAAGCATCAGTTCCACACAGGAACAATCTCTTCAGTGATGCTCAATCACTTTGGGTTTGTAGGTGTTTGGGTTTGGGTTTTTGGTTGTTCCTCACTTGATGATTTTCGCTCAAAGTCCTCGGAGGATGGGATGCTCTCAATGCCAAGTGTCAGTTTCTCGCGGAGCAGCCAACCAACTAGTGGTTGTAGGGGCGTCTATTTGTAGCCTAGGGAGCAGTTCGACATGATAAGACATACATGCCCTTCAATGATATGACCGTTAGGTGGGTAGATATTTTGGCACAGCTGGCGCATAGCACAACAATGGTCGGAAATTTGAGGCTCAAATTCCTCAGGGCTATCATGTTCCTTACTGTAGGCAATCTGCACTGGAGAATTCCTAACTCCTCAGTCAGGACAAATTCCTCAGAGACCAGAAGGACTACGTATCTGTCACTGAAGAAATTGACTGAACTGTATGAGATTTCCAATGGCTTCACTCGAAGGGATTGATAGGTGTAGGATTTTGAGTTGAGCATCACCTCGATACTTTTGCTTAGTTTTACCTCGACCCCCTTTAACAGTACGGTGTTTCCTATGACTCAAGAAAGATAAAATCAAACTATGAAAACAAAAGTCTTCACGCTTCATGTTCCTCCAATGAATATCAAGTCTTCACGGCCACAACAATTTCTTCACTTTCAGAGTCTTCAGAAAGTCTTCAGAAATCCAAAGTCTTCGGTTGAAGACATTCATTTTTAGGGGTCGACTTTCTTTGGAAATATCAAACTCCTCATAGACTTGTAGACCTATGTACACTCACAAAAGCATCCGTCTCTTAACCTATAAGTCTTCAATACACCAAAATCACTAAGGGGCAGAAGATGCAGTTACAATCTCCCCCCTTTTGGAGATTGATGAAAATATAGGTTAAGTTTTCAATGGGGATAAACATATGAAGTGTAAATACTGATATTGAGGAATTTGATTGCAAGATATAGAAGAACCCCCCCCCCCTAAAGATGTGCGTAGTGAGGAATTTGCTTTTGAAGCAATGCACATTTGAAGAGTAGAATCATGGAGATCTCCTCCTATATCTTGTAATTGATACATGCATTTAACATATTATATGAAGAATTTGAAATGCATGATGAAATATGGTGGCTGATGTAATTCAGCATGCATGCATTATCATACATGAGGAAATAGCATGAAGAAGAACATAGCAAAAGTATCCGACCACCATCAGGTTTAAGATTACAACTCGATCCAACAAAGTCTTCAAAAAGAACGAGAGATGTAACTTAGCAAAAAAACGCCCATATATAAAGACCCGCTTGAATACTAATTCAAAATTTCTCCCACTTTGTCATTGAATGATCAAAAGGGATGAAAAGTGAGGACTAACGCCCCTGAAGAATATCATCACTGAGTCTATGGAGGAGCGCCAACATTGTTGGGTCGGTTTTTGAAGTAGGGCATGCCGTAGTGTCGTCCAAATCTTCATGCTCATCTGTCTTGCGCAATGAAGAATAAGAGCTGGCCACCAAGTGAGGAACTTTGACCTTCTTGAAGTTCTTCGAAGGTGGCTGAGACCAGTCAAAGTCCCGCTTGAAGCCCATCTTGTTGAGATCATCTTCACCGTTGAGATGAGACAGAACAGCCAGGTGCGATCAAATACTTCATGGAGGTAGTAATGGTTCTTCTTCACTGAATTATGAGTGATGGTCATGTTCTGAAGAATTGAACCAAACTGACGCTTGACCCATTTGTGGTTGCGTTCGACCTTCTAGTGAAGACTGAGGAGAAGCTCGAGATCACTCAATACCCTTGGAGTTGTGGCTTGAGGATGTTGCTTTGAAGCATTGGCGGTAGAGTCATGAGTGGCGGAGTCATCATTGGTGGAGTAAGATGCAGCTTTGCGGAACTGACCATCCAATGGACGAATGCCTTCATCGATAACAGCAGATGCCTTGCCCTTTTCATCAGATGAGGAAATAGGTCGGTTGAAGACTTCAATTGGGGGAAAATAGCTGACGTGATTTTGCAAATTATCCGTGCAATTGATTGAAGACCTTGATCTGAGGATTCTCATAACCCAAGGAGCGTAAGGCTTCAACTCAAAAGGCGATAATGCAACATTTGCCAGAGTCCTCATGAAGAAATCATGGTAGTTGATTGGAACTCCATGGATGATATTGAAAAGCAGATTCTTCATGATGCCAACGACCTCTTCTTCATCCGAGTCGTGGCCTTTGATTGGACTCAATGTCTTGGTCAGAATGCGATAGACAGTCCGCGGCACATACAACAATTCCTTCACAAGGAATTTGGTCCTTGGGGCATGACCAGGCTTCAGCGGTTTCATCAGCACTAGCATGTAGTGATCTGAAAGCTCAGGTTCATGATAGATCAGCTGCGCACCTTCAAGGGGAGGACTGATAGGCAGGGCATGAAGCACTTCAGAGGCCGATGCTTTGAGGTGAGTGTTATCGGTCATCTAGTCCAACATCTAAGAATTCACATCTTCAGCATTTCCTGTGATGTGCAGCATCGCGTAGAACTAAAGAATTAGTTCTTCATTCCAGTCTACGATGTCGGTGCAGAAGTTGAGCAGCCCAGCTTCATGAAGAACACCAAGGACTGTTGTGAAGCAAGGCAGTGATTCCATGTCCACATGAGGAATATGTGCATGATCAAATACTTTGTCCTTATCGAAAAGCAGTGAAGAATAGAAGTTGGCTTGGCTTGCAGTCCAGATACGCTTCCTTCGCAGACGAGCAGAGTCATATGGATTTTAATCTATGAAGAATACATGCTCATGGAAGAACTCATCAACCTTGAAGTTTTGCTTCTTGGAGAAGGGATTCTTCGGCTTGGGCTGAGGAGTGTCAGTCAAAGTCATCACAGGCTTAGGAATCACATTCTTAGGAACCACATGCTGAGGAATTTTAGTTTCTACTTCAGTAGCAACCTGGGTCTTCAATTCTTCATCAACATTGACATCAGCACTAGTGGCTGGAATTTCTTCATGGATGGAAGGAGTGGAGTGATGATCTTCAGAACCCATTTGAACTTCAGTGTGCACTAGGGACTGGGGATTTGTTGCAGTGGCGTGAAGAGCGGAGAGTTGGGGTGCTGACTATCCCAATAATGATCATTCAACACTAGAGTGGAGCACCCAATGTCCACATCTTCATCTTCTTCATTCAATTCTTCAACGCCTGCCTCTTCAGCTGTGAACTGAGGCATAGGCGATGAGATGACTGGGTTGAAGGGATATTATCCGCTTCAATTTCTTTATCCAACTACTCTAAAGAAGCAGCAGAAGGAACATCTTCATTAGATTCGCTTGGGATCTCATAATCCTCACCAAAGGGAACGAGTTCCTTTGATGGCATGCTTGAAACAGGAATAACATCAATTGGATTCTCAAAAGAGCTTGTCAATTTCTTCATCTTCTTCGGTGCTGAAGAATCTGATGAAGCGGATGTTTCCTTTTCTTCACTGCTGCTCGCTCTGTAGCCTTGGTTCTCTTTGCTTCTAATGCAGAAGGAAGAATTGGACTTGGCGTTGGCGCAGGAGGGGCAGAGGAAATTGGTTCAGTAACCTCAGGCGCAAGTGATGCAGTTGCCCTGGCATTATCAGTTTCTTCAGGCGCAGCGACGGATGCTTCAGTTGGCCTACTTGTTCCTAGGTGCAACACTAGTGGTTGCCATGGCATTGTCATCAGCGGCTGGAATGGAGTCATCAGCCCTGGTACTACCAGTTTCATCAACATCCTGATTTTCATCAGCGGTGCTGGCATGTTCTTCAGTCGGCTGAGCAGAAGCTTCATCTTGAGGAGATTCATGTTGCGTTGGGGCTGCAACATTGGTGGTGAATCCTTCAGCCAACTTGACGAATCTGCTTTGGCTCCCGGCCAATCAGCATGGTACATGTCAAATTCATCACTGAGGTTTTTGATTTCAGATTGAACAGCCACAAGTTCATCAGTTGTCATCTCGACAACGTTTTTCTTAAGATAGTGCTCCTTCTTGTACCGCACTTTCTTCAACTTCCTGGCCTTCTCAAATTTCCACTTTTCTTCGCCAATGAAGGCGACCAGCATGTGACTTTGGCCAGGAGTGAGGTTGAAGTCAGGCATAGGAGTGTTGGGATCCTTGTGCTAGAGGTCAATGAAATGTAGGATCAACTTTAGATCCATCATCGATGGCACATTAGTGCCTTTGGCTCTAGCGGCCCTTTATTGTCTGTCTCTGATGATTTCGGCGAGTTCCTCATCATCAGCTTCGTCATCACTAGACGGTACTTGGAAGGTGACATGCTTCTTATGAGGACTTGGTCTAATGGCCCGTCCAGTAGTGGCCTTAGTCTTTAGCAGAGTGGGGCCTGTTGAGGGTTACGGAGGAACTGAAGAACTTCATGAGGCTCCTGAGGTAATTGATTTGCATGTGGTCCTTCGACACGAGGCAAGATGCACAGGTGCAGAGGACTTTGCCGGAGGAGCTGAGGATTTTGGAACTTGAGGAACTGGGGCAACTTCTGGAATTGGCCGTGAGGGCTTTGCAGAACTGGGTCGTGAGGGCATAGCTGAGGAGCTTGGCCGTGAGGGCATTGAAGAAGAAGCACTGGGATTATGTGCGGGCTTCTTTGGCATAGACTTCTTGGGCTTGCTAGCAGAGGCCTCAGTTGTGGCAGCAGCAGAATCTTCATTGAATTTCTTCACTGCCTCTTTTGCCATTTTGGCCAGTTTAGCTTGATGCTTGGCCCATTCAGCAGGAAATTCCTCACCTCGTCTGATGCTAGAGGGATCAGCAACTTGGCCTAGTTCCAATGGAGGTCTTGGGCATGGAGGGTGTACAGCGAATTTCTTCATGTACTTGGGAGTGACATAGCGATATTCTCTCCATTCTCTGGCACATCTCCTTTTAATCTTCTGAATGCACACCTTGCGCTCATTCTTTGTTTCCTTTCCATGAATTGCCTCATCTAGAGTGCAATACCCTGCATAGATGTCATCATGGATTTCAAAGGCAGTGTTGACTTCCAATTTCTTGCCTCCCTTCTGAGGTTTCTTGCCATCTGCCATTTTCTTCAGCTGAGGATTTTGAACTTTTGAGTTCTCTGAAGAGGTATGCAGTTTTTCTTCGAGGAACACTGCAAATGAGTTAAGTTGATGAGAACCTAGTGATTCAGCAGCGGACATGAGTGCCTGTGAATAGAGTATATGTGCGAAGAATTTGGAGAGGTCATATGCGTTCTGAGAAGTTTTTGCAAATAAGAACAAGTTTGAGGAATTTTACCAGATGTCTCTTGAGGAATTTCACTAAGTGTTCTTTGTCTTAGGTTCCAGAGTTGTATAGATTGAAAATCCACACAATTGAGGAATCTTGAAGAAAAAAACATGGCTTAGGGAAACAGATCAAGAGCAGAAGTTTGTGTGAGGTGTTTGGAGTGTGTAGGTTGAAGAATAAACACCTTTTGAAGATTTTGAAGAAATCACTAGAATCAATAAAGGGCAGTATAAGTAGCTTTTAATTACCCTTGACGAAGAATGCGACAAACTGGGAATGTAGATTGGAAGCTCGTCGGTTCAGATCTTCCACGCCCTAACTTGGCCGAGGAAGACGGCTACAGCGGCGGCGGAGTGAAGAAATCCGCGGCGGTGTGACTACAACGACGACCGGCGATGATGGAAGTAGCGGCGGCGCCAGGTTTCAAGAGCTCGAGCGAGGGAGTGAGGTCGAGCGGAGTAAAAACAGACTAATGAAGGGAAGGGGTATTTATAGCCACGGTGAAAAACTGCTCGCCCGAGGAAAATGGACGAACGTGCCCCTGACCTTTCTCATCCTTGTGACAAGTGTCACCCACGTACAGAGAGGTGGAGATCGTGAGAGATCGTGGGCGAATAGGTAAGTATTATCGTGGGATGTGGAACGGTTTAGGCGGCAACAGCCGAAAATTCAGATTAGAATATTTAAAGTTTCGTTCGTAGATTTTTCAGCTGACAAGGACACAGTGAAGATTTTGAACGGGTTTCAAATAGAACGCACATGAGGAAGTTGTGAACATACTGGGTTGAGTATAGCATAGAGGGGGAAGGGTCCGATCCCATTCACTTAGCAGAAAGATCAACTTGAAGAAATAGCTATAAGTGAATGTTGTAGAGGACATAAACTCATATATAATATGTATAGTCAATGAAGAAAAATGACGGAGAGAGTGAAGACATTGCAAAGTGGAAGAAATCAACTGAGGAATTTCAACACTGAAGAAAAACTCAAATTGAAGATTTTCAACTTTTGTTGGTGGCGTGACCCACCGTATAAGAATGCTGATTTCAGACGCCGCGTACAATTGTCGTAGAGCTCTGAGAATCAAATTATTTTTTAATTTATTCACACTTAGAGGGTTAGTCTTCATTGATTGAAGAAAAATGTTACTTCGTGTGTTGCACATCTAAGTCATCAATTTGCATAAGTGTTAGGATGTGTGTCCTTTTGAAAGGAAATGCGAAGATTCTAAGATATTTAGCTCACACCACAACTTGCTAAATCTCTAGTCATCCAAGGGCTTTGTGAAGATGTCGGCTAGCTGTTCTTCAGCTTCACATGCTCGATGGAGATATCGCCCTTCAACACATGATCACAAAGAAAATGATGACAGATCTGAATTGCTTTGTCTTTAAGTGCTGAACTGGGTTATAAGAAATCTTGATAGCACTCTCATTGTCACAATAGAGTGTCACATTCTTCACATTGATGTCGTAGTCCTTGAGAATTTGCTTCATCCATAGCAATTGAGCATAGTATGAACCAGCAGCAATTTACTCAGCTTCAGTAGTAGAAAGTGATACGCAGTTCTATTTCTTCGAAGACCAACAGATCAAGGATCGTTCGAGGAAATGGCATGTGCCTCATGTTGACTTGTGGTCCACACGATCACCAGCATAGTTAGAATCTGAATATCCAATGAGATCAAAAGCCGAGCCCATGGGATACCATAATCCAAGTGTTGGAGTGTGAGCTAGATATCGAAGAATATGCTTCACAGCCTTATGGTGTGATTCCTTTAGTGTAGCTTGAAAACGGGCACACATGCAAACACTAAGCATAATATCTGGCCTAGATGCACATAAATACAACAGAGCCAATCAGCGGTATACCTTTTGATCGAAGTCAATACCATTTTCATCAGTGCATAGATGGCCATTTGTTGGCATAGGGATTTTGACGCCTTTGCGATCTTGCATGCTGTATTTCCTCAATACATCCTTGAGGTATTTCTCCTGAGATATGAAGATGTCGTTTCATTGTTGATGAATATGAAGACCTAAGAAGAATTTCAATTCTCCCATCATAGACATTTGATATTCTTCACTCATCATATAGGCAAATTCATCACTGTAATGTTGGTCAGTATAGCCAAAGATGATATCATCAACATATATTTGGCACACGAATAATTCATCATCATAAGCTTTGGTGAAGAGATTTGGGTCAAGTGAACCGGGTTTGAAGCCTTTCTTCATGAGGAATTTCTTCAAAGTATCATACCATGCCCGAGGGGCCTGCTTGAGGCCATAGAAGGCCTTATTGAGTCTGAAGACTTTGTCAGAATGCTTTGGATCCTCAAAACCTGGGGGTTGAGCAACATATACTTCTTTCTCAAGCGTACCATTGAGGAATGCACTTTTCACATCCATTTGATATAAGATGATATTATGATGGTTAGCATAAGCAAGTAATATGCGAATAGCTTCAAGTCTAGCAACAGGTGCAGAAGTTTCATCGAAATCAATTCCTTCAACCCGTGTGTAGCCTTGAGCTATAAGGCTTGCCTTATTCCTCACCACAAGGCCATTTTCATCTTGCTTGTTACGGTAGATCCGTTTGGTGTCGATGATATTGTGCTTGTGAGGGTCTGGTCGCTTGACAAATTCCAAGACATTGTTGAGCTCAAACTGATGTAATTCTTCTTGCATAGCTTGAATCCACTCAGGCTCCAGAAATGCTTCATCTACCTTGGTGGGCTCTATGATAGAGACGAAAGCAAAGTGCCCACAAAAGTTAGACAAATGTGAAGCTTTTGTGTGTGAGAGGACCTGGTGCTTTGATGTCGTTGATGATTCTCTCAATCTGCACTTCATTAGCAACGCGAGTATGAGCTGGTTGATGATGAGTAATTTGCTCTGCATTTTCTTCAGAGCCATTTTATTCAGGTGCACCGGCATGATGTTCTTCACGTTCTAGAATGACTTCTTCAGTAGATTCTTCGGTAGAAATGACATCATCAGTAGCCTTGAACTTAATGGATTCCTCATGTGGTATTTCATCTAGCACAGGAGGTAGGTGCTCTCTTTGCGAGCCATTAGTTTCATCGAACCACACATCTACAGTTTCAACAACCTTGTGGTGATAGGTGTTGAAGACTCTATAGGTGTGCGAGTCCTTACCATAACCAAGCATAAAACCTTCATGTGCTTTTGGTGCAAATTTAGAATTGTGATGAGGATCTCTAATCCAACATTTAGCACTGAAGACTTTGAAATAACTCACATTGGGTTTTTTGTCCGTGAGGAGTTCATATGAGGTCTTTCTGAAGAATTTGTGAAGATATACCCTGTTGATGATGTGGCACGCAGTATCAATTGCCTCAGGCCAGAAGCGAGAAGGCATCTTGTACTCATCAAGCATAGTGCGAGCCATCTCAACAAGAGTCTTGTTCTTGCGCTCCATGACGCCATTCTGCTGAGGAGTATAAGGAGCAGATAACTCAGGAGTAATACCAAGTTCATCAAGATAGTCATCAAGACGAGTGTTCTTGAACTCAGTTCCATTGTCACTTCTGATGTGCTTGATCTTCACACCAAAGTTGGTTGAAGCCCTCGAGGAAAATCGTTTAAAGACTTCCTGCACTTCAGTTTTGTAAGTGATGATATGCACCCATGTATAACGAGAATAGTCATTAACAATGACAAAGCCATATAAAGATGCAGCATTAGTAAATGTGGCATAATGAGTAGGGCCAAAGACATCCATGTGAAGCAATTCAAATGGATGAGTGGTAGTCATGATGGTCTTTGAGGGATGCTTGGCCTTGGTCATCTTTCCGGCTTCACAAGCTCCACACAAATGGTCCTTGAGGAATTTGACACCCTCGATGCCAATGACATGCTTCTTCTTCGCGAGCGTGTGCAAATTCCTCATGCCAGCATGACCAAGTCGTCGATGCCATAGCCAGCCTTCTGAAGCTTTTGCATGTAGACATGTGGCAGGTTGAGGTCCTGTAGAGAATCAACAATATACAAATCTCCTCTCCTAAAGCCTTCGAAGACTTTGGAATTGTCAGCTTCCATGATCACAACACAACAATACTTGCCAAAGACAACAACCATATCACGATCACAAAGCATTGAGATAGACATGAGGTTGAACACTAAGGACTCGACAAGCATGACTTTGTCCATGTGTCGATCCTTTGAGATTGCAACCTTACCTAGACCCAATACATTGATTTTGCCAGCGTAAGTGATATGCTTCAGATGTGATGGAGATAAAGCAGTGTCCATCAATAAGCTCCTGTCACCAGTTATGTGATTTGTACATGCACTGCCGAGGACCCACTCAGTGGCTTTGGGTTGATCATCCTGCAGATGAATTAGTGCAACATACGAACTCATATACTTCATCAGTGAAGAATATGATATCAAATTCATCAAGCGATAGAACAGGTAAAGTAGTATGAGGACGTGAGAAATGAAAATTTATTTCTTCATGATTAGATTGCGTCCTTTCAAGTATATCTAGGTCTCCAGCAAATTATTTAGACGTTTAGGTTCGTATGGAGACCTGACCCTGCATAAGAGATTATTCTTTTTCTTCACCACCCACATTAGAAGGGGTGGTAAAGAGTTCATCATTCTGCGAAACAGAGAAATACTTCAAGGATTTATGGACATAATGATTTGAAGAATAATGCACATATCCATAACCCTTAGCCTTTCCCTGCGAAACAGAGGTGTTAGCACGATGATGTTCATATGAGAACTTTGATCTATGTGGGGAATGTGGTCCATATGAGGACTTGGATCCATATGAAGACTTTGGTCCATATGAATAATTTGATCTGGGGTTCCTATTCTTCACAGGTGGTTTCATGATGACATTCACCTGAAGAATTTCAAGGCACCTTTTGGGAACCCAGATTTTCTTCATAGGAGGACCGTTCCTGCAGTTAGTGCCAACATACGTAGCAAATACTTCACCATTCTGATTTTTGAACAGTTTATAATTGGAGACAAATGACTCATCAGAAGAATATGAAGATTCACATGTAAAGGCAGATAAAGTAGATGGATCTACTAAAGGTCCCTTTGCAGCAACCCGTGAGGTTTTGCGATACTGCTCAGGCTTCCATTAGGTCCCATCAGCATTGAGTTTCCTCTCAAAGGCAATACCCTCTTTTCTAGGGTTCCCATTGAGGATCTACTTCTTAAGCACATCACAAAGAGCCTAATGCCCTTTGAGGCTTTTGTACATGCCTGTCACATACAATTCCTTCAGCCCTGCATGGTCAGTCATACTAGCAGCATCCTCAGATGAGGAATTAGTGATAGCATAGTCAGGTGAAGAATTTGCAGCAATAGAAGCATTTGAACTTTCATGTGAAGAATTAGCAGATTCACATTCAATGCACTTCAAACACGGAGGAATAAATTCTTCCTGAGTAGCGTTGATTTGTTGAGCAAGTAATGAATCACGCTTCTTCTGAAGATCTTCATAGCTCACTCTTAACTTCTCAAGATCTTGCTTTCTTTGAAGAAATTCATAAGAAAGCTTTTCATGATCAGATAAGAGAGTGTTATGATGACTCTGAAGATTATCAAACTTAGTCTGAAGTCTCTGAAGATTTTCAGTCAAAGTTTTAGTGCGATCCATTTCTTCACCCAACATATCATCGCTTTTGTCTAGCATATTTTGAACCTTTTCAAGAGCCTTTTGTTGTTTCACAGCAATCTTAGCAAGTTTAGAATAGATAGGCTTGAGGTTTTCATCAGATTCATCCTCACTTGATTCAGAGGAGGGATATTTGAGTACCTTTGCACCTTTTGCCATGAAGCAATAGGTGGGAGCGTAGTCATCATCATCGTCGTCAATGGTGTTGGGGAGGTCCTTTTCCTCAGAGTTGAAGATAGACTTGCTGACGAACGCAGTAGCGAGGGCTAGGCTCGCCACACTAGAGTCTGACTCCTTAGATGCCTCCTCTTCCTCATTTCCTCAGATTCAGCCTCAGAGTCCATTTCCTTGCCAATGAATGCCCGAGCCTTCTTGGAGCTGCTCTTCTTGTGAGATGAAGACCTTGAAGGTTTTGATGAATAGGACTTTGAAGATTTCTTCTTCTTCTTTGAATCATCAGAACTGTAGTCCTTGTACTTCTTCTTCTTTGATTCCTTTTCCCACTGAGGACAATCTTGAATGTAGTGACCGAGTTTCTTGCATTTGTGGCAAAGTCTCTTCTTGTAATCACGGGATGAGGAATCCGATCTTAAGTCGTCACTTCTTGAGGATTTTCCAAAATGACCACATCTTGAGAACTTCTGGAATTTCCTCACGAGCATTGCTAGCTCCTGGCTCAGTTCTTCAGGATCACCAAGGCTGCTACCAGAATCCTCACCTTCAAATTCAGACACTGCCTTGGCCTTCAGAGCTCGTGATCTGCCATAACTCGGTCCATAGAGATCTCTCTTCTCAGCAAGCTGGAACTCATGAGTGTTTAGCCTCTCGAGGATACCAGCAGGATCAAGTGACTTGTAGTCTCCTCGTTCTTGTATCGTCAGTGCAAGGGTGTCAAATCAGGAATCAAGCGATCGAAGCAATTTCTTCACCACCTCGTGGTCGGAGATGTCAGAGGCACCAAGTACTTGAAGCTCAATTGAAATGTCAGTGAGGCGATCGAAGGTTTGCTAAACATTTTCATTGTCGAGTCTTTTGAAGCGGTTGAAGAGATTACGAAGAACGTCAACTCGAGAGTCACGCTGTGTCGAGACTCCTTCATTGACCTTGAACAGCCTGTCCAAGATAAGCTTTGTTGTCTCCAGAGCACTCACTTGGCCATACTGCCCTTTACTCAAATGGCCACATATGATGTTCTTTGCTTGAGAGTCGAGTTGCTTGAATATCTTCACATCAGCAGCGTTGATGGTAGGAGTGACAGAGGGAATGCCATTTTCCACAACGTACCAGAGATCGTTGTCAATTGCCTCAAGATGCATTCGCATCTTATTCTTCCAGCAGGGGTAGTCCATCCCATCGAAGGTAGGACACCTAGCAAAGACCTTGATCATACATGCGGTCGACATAACTAAAACTCCAAGTGGTTAAACCAAAATCACATAGAACAAGGGAGTACCTTGCTCTGATACCAATTGAAAGTGCGTCAAGTAGACTAGAGGGGGGTGAATATGCGATTTTTATGAATTTTTCACTGAGGAATTTCAGGGTGAGGAAATTCCTAAGCAAAGAACTACTTGCAGTAGAATGAGTACTCAAATGCAGTAATGACATAACATAAGCATGGAGATCATGATGAATAGAAAACAAACACAGAGTACAGAAAGCGTAAGAACATGATAAAATAGAATGAAGACAAACAGACTTAAGAAATTGAACTGAGGAAATTGAGAATGTCTTCAATCAAAGTCTTCAAACAGATATGAACAAGCACACAACACAGTAATGAGGAAATGGAAGGGTTGAGGAAATAGAACCAGTTAGCTCGGTGAAGACAAAGATTTGGTAGACAAGTTCCAACTGTTGTGACAGTTGTACGTCTAGTTAGAGCGGCTAGGTATTTAAACCTGAGAAAACACAGTCCCGGACACAGAATCCTCACCGTATTCTCCATGAAATAAGGTCACACAGACCTCATCCAATCACTCGTGGTAAGTCTTCAGGTGACTTCCAAACCTTCACAAACTCGGTCACCCGGCGATCCACAATTTCCTCTTGGATGCTCTAGACCATGACACCTAACCGTCTGGAGGATGCACAGTCCTCAAAGGTAACAAGCGTCAGTTCCAGACAGGAACAATCTCTTCAGTGATGCTCAATCACTTTGGGTTTGTAGGTGTTTGGGTTTGGGTTTTTGGTTTTTCCACACTTGATGATTTTCGCTCATAGTCCTCGAAGGATGGGATGCTCTCAATAACAAGTGTCAGTTTCTCGCAGAGCAGCCAACCAGCTAGTGGTTGTAGGGGCAGCTATTTATAGCCTAGGGAGCAGCCCGACATGATAAGACATAAATGCCCTTCAATGATATGACCGTTAGGTGGGTAGATATTTTGGGACAGCTGGCACGTAGCACAGCAACGGTCAGAAATTTGAGGCTCAAATTCCTTAGGGCTATCATGTTCCTCACTTGTAGGCAATCTGCACTGGCGAATTCCTAACTCCTTAGTCAGGACAAATTCCTTAGAGACCTGAAGAACTACGTCTCTGTCACTGAAGAAATTGATTGAACTGTATGAGATTTCCAATGGCTTCACTCGAAGGGATTGGTAGGTGTAGGATTTTGAGTTGAGCATCACCTGGAAACTTTTCCTTAGTTTTACCTCGACCCCCTTTAACAGTACGGTGTTTCATAGGACTCAAGAAAGATAAAATGAAACTACGAAAACAAAAGTCTTCACGCTTCATGTTCCTTGCATGAATATCAAGTCTTCACGGTCACACCAATTTCTTCACTTTCAGAGTCTTCAGAAAGTCTTCAGAAATCCAAAGTCTTCAGTTGAAGACATCCGTTTTAGGGGTCGACTTTCTCTGGAAATATCAAACTCCACATAGACTTATAGACTTGTGTACACTCACAAACGCACCAGTCTCTTAACCAATAAGTCTTCAATACACCAAGATCAGTAAGGGGCACTAGATGCACTTATAGGGAGGAAGTTTCTGGCATGTGCAGAGAAGGTTAGCCCCACTTTTATTGTTACAAATCATTTGTTAGATGTGATTCAGACACTGTCACTGTGCTATGTTATTCTGGATGTTAATACAGTGTCACAGTTTTGTACCTAGTATGTGAAAATGTTACCATCTCATGAGTTGTGCCATTAGAAAATTATTTGGCACCACTTCAGCAGTTTGTGCAGCCAACTTTTCTCCACACATCCTAGTAGCCAAGCAGTAAAATACTAAATCTTTATGGCATGAAGGAACTGGGCATCAGAGCAACTAGGTGCTCCGGAGTCTGGGTCCTTGATTTTTTTCCGCTGCATCGGCTCGCCAGTGCAGAGCATCGGTGCTAAATGTAGCAACGGTTGTCTTTACACCGGTTTTATCATACATAGTGGACAACCTTAGTGCTATTAAATCTATGTTACTAAATTTGTGCATGTACACACCTGTTAGTATCAATTTACTGTCATCCAAACATTGTTGCTATTCTGTTGCAGTTATATTTAGCTTCCTCACAAAATGTTCAATTTGTTATTTATAGTACATGACTAATAAGTTGTAGTGTTGTTGTAGTTAATTATAGCTTCTAATGTTTCAGAATTTGGTTGTTGTCTCAGTAGAAATTAATTCATTTGCACATTGATCTTTTTGAGAAGATATGTCATTATTAACATGTTCCTTTAGTTTTTCAAAATATTTATTTGGTGATTTTCTATGTTGCTAGAAACATATTTCCCCTACAATTCTTACTGGTCTAGTTTTAAATATTATAGGATGACCGGAAGTGTTCTTACCTGGAGTGGATTGATCAAGAGTGTCCAGAGTCTTTGAAGATGTGCCTAGCAAAGCTCTTGAGCATGTATGACGAAGAGAATAGAGGTTGGCTTAGAGGAAGTGTTATCAACGCTGAAGAATATTTGAAGATGCAGGATAAAAAGAGGAAGATGGAGAATGAGCTCAGATTTTTTTTTAAATTATACTTTGCTAAGATGGTGTTGGCAAAGGAGGAGGCACTTTCCCAGTTGGCCAGTGCAAAACAGGTTCTTACTGAACTGAAAGTAGAGGTGGATAAGACGAGCCTGGATGATCTCGATTAGGGAAGTGAGTATATTGTTATAATATTGTTCTTATGAAGGTGAACTAGCTATATGTTGTTCTGTGCTGTTTTCAGGTAGCTATTGTACTATGATGTTAAAATATGTTTATGTGCCTGATATGAAATTGGCAAATGGTTGTTTGGTATGAAATGTGAATTTGCGTAATACTGGAGTTATTAATTGTAAACTAATAAACCCACTAAATGGGTCATGGAACTTTGCAAATGGTTTTAGCAGTAAAAGCGCTTGTGATGGATAGCCCAATGCCATACAACTTTCTTCATCAAATCGTGTGTGATGTAGTTGAATAAAAGAAAAGGGTTAACCGAGGTAGAGCGTGTGTGATAGTTACACCTATGACACATGAGGCTATATATAAAACTGTGTGGGATGTATATACGAGCGGAAACATTTTCCCTGGATTGACTGTGTGGGATGTACATATGAACAGAAACATTTTCCCTGGATTGACTATGTGGGGTGTACATAACTAGGGGTGGGCATAAAAACGGAGAACCGAAGCCGAAAAAACCGGGGCCAAAGCCGAAAAAACCGACCACAGAAGTTTCGGTTGTTCGCTCAGTTGGCAAATGGCAGAAACCGAAATTACCTCGGTGAATTCAGTTATTCGAGTTTGTTAACTGAATCACCGAACTGACCGAAATACTACTATGCCGTATTAAAGACCTACAAAGCCCAAGAGTGTTGGGGAACGCAGTAATTTCAAAAAAAAAATCCTACACACACGCAAGATCATGGTGATGCATAGCAACGAGAGGGAGAGTATCGTCTATGTACCCTCGTAGACCGTAAGCGGAAGCGTTATGACAACGCGGTTGATGTAGTTGTACGTATTCACGATCGGCCGATCTAGTACCAAAGATATGACACCTACGCGATCTGCACACGTTCGGCTCGGTGACGTCCCATGAATTCACGATCCAGTAAAGCTTCGAGGGAGAGCTTTGTCAGCACGACGGCGTGTTGACGGTGATGATGTTGCTACCGGGACAGGGCTTCGCCTAAGCACCGCTACGATATTACCTAGGTGGATTATGGTGGAGGGGGGCACCGCACACGGCTAAAGATCAATGATCAACTTGTGTGTCCATGGGGTGCCCCCCTCCCCCATATATAAAGGAGTGGAGGAGGGGGAGGGGGCCGGCCTCTCTAGGCGCGCCCCAAGGGAGTCCTACTCCCACCAGGAGTAGGATTCCCCCGTCCCTTTGTTGGTTCTAGGACAGAAGGAAGGAGGAGAAAGAAGGAAGG
>NC_041382.1:418722147-418801338 GCF_002162155.2 Triticum dicoccoides
CAATAAGGCCCATATACCTCCCGGGGGGTTCCGGTAACATCCCGGTGCTCCGGTATACTCCCGATTTCACCCGGAACCATTCCGATGTCCAAACATAGGCTTCCAATATATCGATCTTTAGGTCTCGACCATTTAGAGACTCCTTGTCATGTCCGTGATCAAATCCAGGACTCCGAACTACCTTCGTTACATCAAAACACATAAACTCGTAATACCGATCGTCACCGAACGTTAAGCGTGCGGACCCTACGGGTTCGAGAACTATGTAGGGATGACTGAGACATGCCTCCGGTGAATAACCAATAACACAACCTAGATGCTCATATTGGTTCCTACATATTCTACGAAGATCTTTATCGGTCAAACCGCATAACAATATAGGTTGTTCCCTTTGTCATCGGTATGTTACTTGTCCGAGATTCGATCATCGGTATCTCAATACCTAGTTCAATCTCGTTATCGGCAAGTCTCTTTACTTGTTCCGTAATGGTACATCCTGTAACTAACTCATTAGCTACATTGCTTGCAAGGCTTATAGTGATGTACATTACCGAGAGGGCCCAGAGATACCTCTCCGACAATCGGAGTGACAAATCCTAATCTTGATCCATGCCAACTCAACAAACACCATCGGAGACACCTGTAGAGCACCTTTATAATCACCCAGTTACGTTGTGACGTTTGGTAGCACACAAAGTGTTCCTCCGGTATTCGGGAGTTGCATGACATGTATAGTTATGGAGAATGCAATAGCAACAAACTAAATGATCATCGTGCTAAGCTAATGGATGGGTCAAGTCCATCACATCATTCTCTAATGATGTGATCCCATTAATCAAATGACAACTCATGTCTGTGGTTAGGAAACATAACCATCATTGATTCAACTAGCTAGTCAAGTAGAGGCAAACTAGTGACACTCTATTTGTCTATGTATTTACACATGTACTAAGTTTCCGGTTAATACAATTCTAGCATGAATAATAAACATTTATCTATACCTACTATTAAAGAGAGGTGATATTCTTGGTTTCATCCCGCATCTGATTTTACATTAAGTGTATTGTCCATGAGGTGGTACTAATTCTTGCTTTAGGCGTACACATCGTTCATTTCGATCGCTTTTTTCACGCACGTGCGTCGCACGGTTGGGCCTCAGCCCATTAAATACGGCCGAGTCAGCCCATTAAATACGGCCGAGTCCAGCACGGAGAACTACATACAGTCGACCTACATCTACTTTGTGCATAGAAACAGGATTGACTTCCTGTTCTATAGTACCACATCACTTTTCTTACACCCTACATCTAGGATTTAAAACCAGTAAGTCATCTTGAGAGTCAATAAGCAGATTGGGTCCCATTTGATCACAAATAACCAACAAGACCAACAAAAATAAGGCAACGACATGCTGAAATTGTGATGTGCATATACATGAATGAGGGGTGCATGTGGATAGCTGGACAAATATATGGCCATTACGAAATCAGTGATACATAAAGGCCATTGACGGCCGACACATATAGAGGTTTGGCTGAGTAAACGGTTTCTTGGGCTCAAGGATGAGAAGCGGGTACGAGGCCACAAACGGCAATACGTGACGACCGATAGCGCACACGGTTATGCATGATGTGCTCACCACGCCAGCAACCTACCCAAGAAGAAGCCGATCATGATACCCTCTATGAAGCTAGCAGCCAGCATGACACAATTCAGGCCATTCAGCAGCGCCCCCATGTTCTTCACTACTCTGCCTTGCCCACCTCGTGGCCATGCCTAGATTCAAAGACCAGCAAGACAGTAGACAAAAAGGGATCTGTTCTATCTTTCTCCAGAATAAGAGACATAGAGATGGCTAGCACCTTCACTGGCACAATAAAGCAGAGTTTTTTTTTCAATTGAAGAATCGCAAAATTTGATATTGGAAAAATTGATTGAAAACATGTAAGAATTTGAGACTAAAAGATGGATTAAAAATTGATCTAATGCAAATTGTACAAATACTATGATGTGAGAAAAAAAGTCTGGCCAAAACATGTTAATTTTTTTACATATATAACGGAATGAATCTACAAATAATAGCTAAATAAATACAATAGGAATATTAATTCTACATTATAGCCTCCATTTTTTAAATAAAAATGTACAAAAACCAATTGGTCTACTCCAAATGCACCATCTTAGTAAAGAATCTTATCAATGAATATAAATCATATAGTGGAGAAAGTTGTGAGAAAAAAATATGGTTGCACACATCCACGTGCAAATGAAATACTATAAATAACACAAAGGAACTATCTTTTTTTGTTGTGAATGTGTCCTGCATACAAATCAATGTAAAATGTAATAGAGGTTCTAAAAAACTAAGGATATTCAGTCAAGACTATATAAACTATAGAAAAAACTTACAAGGATTTTGTTTCAGAGTGTTACAACTGTGGATTTGATTGGTACAACATTCGGTATTTCTCTGATATATTATAACCATGTACTGAATGCATATTGAAAAAAAGTTTTACAATTTTAAAAGTGAGTGTATGTATAAGAGAGGGTGTATGGATCAACCCTAGCTCGCCGAGTGCGGGCCTCACGTCCAGGTTGATGGGATTAATTTTTAAGTTTTAAACATTCTCTTTGCTTGCCCGCATCAGTGACATGTGACCACCAAGATAGCATTGACGAATATTCTAACACATTGCTATTCGGCGGCCACCGCAAGCACTATCGGGCAAGGCAAAAAGTCAGATAGGTGATAATATAGGTGAGGCTCCGTGTTGAAATAGAGGTCCTACAGATGGATGGCTTTGAGTCATGATTATTGGGCTAGGAACATGTAAAAAAACTCCCGTTGCAACGCACATGCATTTTTACTAGTCATGATATAAAGAAATATAAATAACAACTTTATTATTGCCTCTAGGGTATATTTCCTTCAGTATCCCATTTGCACTAGAGTCAATAATCTAGATTACATTGTAATGATTCTAAAACCCATGGAGTCTTGGTGTTGATCATGTTTTGCTCATGAGATAGGCTTAGTCAACGGGTCTGCAACACTCAGATCCATATGTATCTTGCAAATCTCTATGTCTCCCTCCTTGACTTGATCGCAGATGAAATTGAAGCGTCTCTTGATGTGCTTGGTTCTCTTGTGAAATCTGGATTCCTTTGCCAAGGAAATTGCACCAGTATTGTCACAAAAGATTTTCATTGGACCCGATGCACTAGGTATGACACCTAGATCAGATATGAACTCCTTCATCCAGACTCCTTCATTTGCTGCTTCCGAAGCAGCTATGTATTCCGCTTCACACGTAGATCCCACCACGACGCTCTGCTTGGAACTGCACCAACTGACAGCTCCACCATTTAATAAAAACATGTATCCGGTTTGTGACTTAGAGTCATCTAGATCAGTGTCAAAGCTTGCATCGACGTAACCATTTATGACGAGCTCTTTGTCACCTCCATATACGAGAAACATATCCTTAGTCCTTTTCAGGTATTTCAGGATGTTCTTGACCGCTGTCCAGTGATCCACTCCTGGATTACTTTGGTACCTCCCTGCTAAACTTATAGCAAGGCACACATCAGGTCTGGTACACATCATTGCATACATGATAGATCCTATGGCTAAAGCATAGGGAACACCTTTCATTTTCTCTCTATCTTCTGCAGTGGTCGGGCATTGAGTCTGACTCAACTTCACACCTTGTAATACAAGCAAGAACCCTTTCTTTGCCTAATCCATTTTGAACTTCTTCAAAAATTTATCAAGGTATGTGCTTTGTGAAAGTCCAATCAAGCGTCTTGATCTATCTCTATAGATCTTGATGCCCAATATATAAGCAGCTTCACCGAGGTCTTTCATTGAAAAATTCTCATTGAAGTATCCTTTTATGCTATTAAGAAATTCATTATCATTTCTGATCAACAATATGTCATCTACATATAATATCAGAAATGCTACGGAGCTCCCACTCACTTTCTTGTAAATACAGGCTTCTCCAAAAGTCTATACAAAACCATATGCTTTGATCACACTATCAAAGCGTATATTCCAACTCCGAGAGGCTTGCACCAGTCCATATATGGATCTCTAGAGCTTGCACACTTTGTTTGTACATTTTGGATCGACAAAACCTTCTGGTTGCATCATATACAACTCTTATTTAAGGTATCCATTAAGGAATGCAGTTTTGACATCCATTTGCCAAATTCCATAATCATAAAATACGACAATTGCTAACATGATTCAGACGGACTTAAGCATCGTTATAGGTGAGAAGGTCTGATCGTAGTCAACTCCTTGAACTTGTCGAAAACCTTTTGCAACAAGTTGAGCTTTGTAGATAGTAACATTACCGTCAGCGTCAGTCTTCTTCTTGAAGATCCATTTATTCTCTATGGCCTGCCGATCATCGGGCAAGTCAACAAAAGTCCATACTTTGTTCTCATACATGGATCCCATCTCAGATTTCATGGCCTCAAGTCATTTTGCGGAATCTGGGCTCATCATCGCTTCCTCATAGTTCATAGGTTCGTCATGGTCAAGTAACATGACTTCCAGAACAGGATTACCGTACCACTCGTGCGAATCTTACTCTGGTTGACCTATGAGGTTCGGTAGTAACTTGATCAGAAGTTTCATGATCATCATTATTAGCTTCCTCACCTACTGGTGTAGGAATCACTGGAACCGATTTCAGTGATGAACTACTTTCCAATAAGGGAGAAGGTACAATTACCTCATCAAGTTCTACTTTCCTCCCACTCACTTCTTTCGAGAGAAACTCCTTCTCTAGAAAGGATCCATTCTTAGCAACAAATATCGTGCCTTCGGATCTGTGATAGAAGGTGTACCCAACAGTCTCCTTGGGTATCCTATGAAGAGACATTTCTTCGATTTGGGTTCGAGCTTATCAGGTTGAAGATTTTTCACATAAGCATCGCAGCTCCAAACTTTAAGAAACGACAACTTGGGTTTCTTGCCAAACCATAGTTCATAAGGTGTCATCTCGACGGATTTAGATGGTGCCCTATTTAACGTGAATGCAGCCGTCTCTAAAGCATAACCCCAAAACGATAGCGGTAAATCAGTGAGAGACATCATAGATCGCACCATATCTAATAAAGTGCGGTTACGACGTTCGGACACACATTACATTGTGGTGTTCCAGGTGGTGTGAGTTGTGAAACTATTCTGCATTTTTTCAAATGAAGTCCAAACTCATAACTCAAATACTCACCTCCACGATCAGATCGTAGAAACTTGATTTTCTTGTTACGATGATTTTCCACTTCACTCTAAAATTCTTTGAACTTTTCAAATGTTTCAGACTTATGTTTCATCAAGTAGATATACCCATATCTGCTTAAAACATCTGTGAAGGTGAGAAAATAACGATATCCACCGCAAGCTTCAATGTTCATTGGACCACATACATCAGTATGTATGATTTCCAATAACTCTGTTGCTTGCTCCATTGTTCCGGAGAACAAAGTTTTAGTCATCTTGCCCATGAGGCATGGTTTGCAAGTACCAAGTGATTCATAATCAAGTGATTCCAGAAGTCCATCAGAATGGAATTTCTTCATGCGCTTTACACCAATATGACCTAAACGGCAGTGCTACAAATAAGTTGCACTACCATTATCAACTCTGCATCTTTTGGCTTCAATACTATGAACATGTGTATCACTACTATCAAGATTTAGTAAAAATAGACCACTCATCAAGGGTGCATGACCATAAAAGATATTACTCATATAAATAGAACAACCATTATTCTCTGATTTAAATGAATAACCATCTCACATTAAACATGATCCAGATATAATGTTCATGCTCAACGCTGGCACCAAATAACAATTATTCAGGTCTAAAACTAATCCCGAAGGTAGATGTAGAGGTAGCGTGCCGACGGCGATCACATCGACTTTGGAACCATTTCCCACGCGCATCGTCACCTCGTCCTTAGCCAATATTCATTTAATTTGTAGCCCCTATTTCGAGTTGCAAATGTTAGCAACTGAACCAATATAAAATACCCAGGCACTAGTGCGAGCATTAGTAAGGTACACATCAATAACATGTATATCAAATATACCTTTAACTTTGCCATCCTTCTTCTCCGCCAAATACTTGGGGTAGTTCCGCTTCCAGTGACCATTTCCTTTGCTGTAGAAGCACTCAGTCTCAGGCTTAGGTCCAGGCTTGGGTTTCTTCACTTGAGAAGCAACTGGCTTGCTGTTCTTTTTGAAGTTCCCCTTCTTCCCTTTACCCATTTTTCTTGAAACTGGTGGTCTTGTTGACCATCAACACTTGATGCTCTTTCTTGATTTCTACCTCCGCGGCCTTTAGCATTGCGAAGAGCTCAGCAATCGTCTTATCCGAATTGCCTACCAAAGATGACAATACCTAGATCTATTCTTGTTTTTTATGCCTAGCTAGGGGCGTTAAACGATAGCGCTTGTTGGGAGGCAACCCAATTTTATTTTTTCCTTGATTTTTGTTCCTGTTTAGTAATAAATAATTCATCCACCCTCTGTTATGATTGTCTTTATAATGTTCTAGTTAGTGTTTTTGCCAAGTAAAGCCTTTAGGATCTTCTTGGGTGATTGTTGTTTGATCTTGCTGAAAAAATAGAAAGTATGCGCTCACGAGAATAATTCTCATTTTTTGCTAGAGAGCGATAAAATACCAATTCCAACTGCAGTAGATCAATATAAAAATTATTTATGACGTCCTAATTTCTCAGGATTTGTGGAGTTACACAAGTATTCGAAACTTACAGATTACTACAGATTGTTTTGTTTTTTGACAGATTCTGTTTTTCGCGTGTTGTTTGCTTATTTTGATGCATCTATGGCTAGTATCGGAGGGTATGAACTATAGAGAAGTTGGAATACGTCACGAGTACAGAAGGTTGCGGCCGTGGAAAAGTGGTTTCGTGGCTCTCCTGGATGTTTTTAGGATATAAGAGTATATATAGGCGAAAGAAGTACGTCAGTTGAGCTACGAGGGGCCCACGAGGGTGGGGGCGCGCCTACCCCCTGGGCGCCCTCCTGCCTCGTGGACGCCTCATTGCGTCTCTGACTTCCACTCCAAGTCTCCTAGATTGCGTTTCTTCCAAGAAAGATCTTTGCGAAGGTTTCGTTCCTTTGGATTCTGTTTGATATTCCTTTTCTGCGAAACACTAAAATAGGTAAAAAAACAAAAACTCGCACTAGGCCTCCGGTTAATAGGTTAGTCCCAAAAATAATATAAAATAGCATATTAAATCCCATTAAACCTCCAAAACAGATAATATAATAGCATGGAACAATAGAAAATTATAGATACGTTGGAGATGTATCAAAGGCACCCATGGATACGGTTAGCCATGGAAAGTAAAATTATGGTGGAAAAAGGAATAAACTTTAATTTCTGTTTGGGGATCGCCTATGATATATCTAGCATGGAAAGTGTGGGGAACTCTAAGTTGTTTTCGTTGGTGGGAAAAGTATGCCTCTCAAAATGTTTTATCTCTCAATTTTCGCTTTGGCACCTCTACAAATCCCTACTTCCCTCCATGAAGGGCCTTTCTTTTACTTTATGCAAATTTTATTTTAATTCGAGTCTCCATCTTCTCTTATAAAGCACCAACTAGGGGGCACTATGATCGTACTTGAGCATTGGGTGTAGCTAATATGCGAGTGTGTTTCATGAATGGATCAATGATTGAGCATGATGGGCTAGGGATAACTTATTTTAGTGTTGATATTTTAAAAGACATGGTTGCTTGTTGATATGCTTGAGTATTTAAGTCTCATGTCAAAACTAGACTATTTCTTTGGATCATATAAAAGTCCAAATGTCCATGCTGTAAATAAAATGAGATGACATGTTAGGGAACATTCCACATAAAAAATTCTGTTTTTTATCATTTACCTACTCGAGGATGACCAGGAATTAAGCTTGGGGATGTTGAAACGTCTCCAACGTATCTATAATTTTTGATTGTTCCATGCTATTATATTATCATTCTTGGATGTTTTATAATCATTTCGTAGTCATTTTGTATCAGTTTTTGGTACTAACATATTGACATAGTGCCAAGTGCCAGTTGTTGTTTTTTGCATGTTTTTTACATCGCAGGTAATCAATATCAAACGGAGTCCAAACGCAGCAATACTTTTTGTGGATTTTTTTGGACCAAAAGACATCCAATGTGCTGGAGAAGCGCCTGGGGGTGCTCCGAGGGGAGCACAACCCACCAGGGCACTCCCTGGTGGGTTGTGCCCACCTCGGGTGCCCCCTGGACCACTGCTTTACTCTATAAATATCCCAATATTCTAGAAACCCTAAGGGAGTCGACGAAAATCAATTCCAGTTGCTGCAAGTTCCAGAAACACCAGATCCAATCTAGACACCATCACAGAGGGGTTCATCATGTCCATTGGTGCCTCTTCGATGATGCGTGAGTAGTTCTTTGTAGACCTTTGGGTCCGTAGTTAGTAGCTAGATGGCTTCCTTGCTCTCGTTTGATTCTCAATACAATGGTCTCTTGGAGATCCATATGATGTAATTCTTTTGCGGTGTGTTTGTTGGGATCTGATGAATTTTGAGTTTATGATCAGATCTATCTCTTTTTATCCATGAGAGTTATTTGAGTCTTATTTGATCTCTTATATGCATGATTGATTATAGCCTCGTATTTATTCTCCGATATTTGGGTTTTGTTTGGCCAACTTGATCTATTTATCTTGCAATGGGAAGAGGTGCTTTGTGATGGGTTCGATCTTACGGTGCTTGATCCCAGTGACAAAAGGGGTACCGACACGTATGTATCATTGCCATTAAGGATAACAAGATGGAGTCTATTTCTACATAAATAGATCGTGTCTACATCATGTCATCTTTCTTATTGCATTACTCCATTTCTCCATGAACTTAATCCACTAGATGCATGTTGGATAGCGGTTGATGTGTGGAGTAATAGTACTAGATGCAGGCAGGAGTCGGTCTACTAATCTTGGACGTGATGCCTATATAATGATCATTGCTTGGATATCATCATGATTATTTGAAGTTCTATCAATTGCCTGACAGTAATTCGTTTACCCACCGTTTGCTATTTTTCTCGAGAGAAGCCACTAATGAAAAATACGGCCCCCGGGTCTCCTCTTTAATATATTTGCCTTTGCGATCTATTTTCTTTTGCTTTTATTTTCAGATCTATTAAACCAAAACTACAAAATACCTTGCTGCAATTTATTTTATTTGAGATCTATTTGTCCCATCTATCATATTTTTATCACGTCCATTTGCCAATTTTTGGCGCCGTTACCCGAAACGGATTGACAACCCCTTTTACACGTCGGGTTGCGAGTATTTGTTATTTGTGTGCAGGTGTTGTTTACTTAGTGTTTCTTGGTTCTCCTACTGGTTCGATAACCTTGGTCTCATCACTGAGGGAAATACCTACCGTCGCTGTGCTGCATCATCCCTTCCTCTTTGGGGAAATACCGACGTAGTCTAACAAACATCAGAGGCATACGAGGGACACGGTATTTGTTTATGTATTCACATATGTATTTAAGTTTCCAATCAATACAATTCTAGCATGAATAATAAACCTTAATCATGAATAAGGAAATATAAAATAACAACTTTATTATTGCCTCTAGGGCATATTTCCTTCAGGGCTTGTTACCAGCTAGTATCTCATATGGAGTCTTGTTCAAGCCTTTGCAGAGGGAGAGTCAATTGGATGCATGACTTGCGGTGTTGATGGCTTCAGCCCAAAAGTTGTACAAAGATTTGAATTCCGCCATCATGGTCCTTGCCGCATCCATCATCGTCCGGTTCTTCCTATCTACAACTCCATTTTTTAGGGGTACATGGTGCGGAATATTGATGCTTGACCCCCTCATCACTAAGAAACTCATCCAAGGTGTAGTTATGAACTCGGTGCCGTTGTCGCTTCAGATCATCAAAATCTTTGCTTCATATTGACGTTGAGCTTCATTTGCAAAGTCGATGAAAGTTTGTTGAGTCCCACTCTTCCTCTTGAAGAATTATTCCCATGTATATCTTGAGTAATCATCTACAATCACCAAGCAATACTTTCTTCCCCTAAGACTATCAAAGGACGGAGGACCAAAGAGAACCATGTGGAGGAGCTCCAAGGGCCTCTTCGAGTAGATGATAGTCGTGGGTCGATGAGCCGTCTCATGAAGCTTATCTTCGATACAAGCACTGCAAGCACGGTCTTTGGCAAAACTCACATTTGTTAGTACACGAACGTGATCCCCTTTGAGGAAACTTTGCAAAGATCTCATATTGACATGGGCTAGTCGGCGATGCCAAGGCCATCCCACATCTACTTTAGCCATTAGGCACGTCACGGTCTTAGTGGGTCGCTCCAAAAAGTTAATCACATAGAGACCATTCTCGACATGCCCAACAAAGGCTACTTTAAGAGTCTTGCTCCAGAAAAGGGCCGAGATATCAAGATCAAAGAATGTTGCAATGCCCATGAGTGCAAGTTGACGAACGGAAATTAAATTGAATGCAAGGGACTCAACAAGCATGCCCTTCTCAATAAATAAATCTTGTGAGATGACCACCTTGTCAAGAACCAATACCTTAGAAGTTGAAGCGTCACCGAATTGGACATGAGTGGGCATAGATGGGACTTCTTGCACGTCCACCACCGAGTCCTTGCTCCCAGTCATATGATTTGTTGCTCTGCTATCAAGCAACCATGACAACCCACCAGAAGCAAACTCCTACAAGATATTAATCATCGAATTTAGGAACCCATTTTTAATGGGTCCTTTGATGTTTGCAACAAGGGTCTTAGGAACCCAAATATACCATTCAATGTACTCATAAGAAGAACCAACAAATTTGGCATAAATATGCCCATCACTAGCACGACATAAAACATGAGGGGTTACAGTCGTCAGCTTTGTTGGTAGGGGTGGGCTTTCCCTTCTTGGCATTACCACCCACTTCCTTGTCCTTTTTATTCTCATGAACACCCTCCCCCGCCTTGACAAAGGCTTCCTTAAGAGAGATACGTTGCTTGGTCTTGTTTAGGGATGTAAACGGATCGAATCAGATCGGATACTGCCTTTACAATATCATTTACCACATTTTTTGTCGTATTCGAAGTAGATCGGATAATGGTCGGATGCAGATTCGGATACAGATTATATTGAACTCCAGATTCGGAGCAGAAGCGGTGCATACTCAGACCTAAAACGAATAAAACAATCTATGTACATCTTTTCCATAATATTTATCATGATCTATGCAAAGAACAATATATAAGTAACCAATCTTTTTTTACTAATCAATGAAATTAATAGCTTACACGCTGCAGCAAGAAAGACATGAGACATCTCTCTCTAGTCCATAATAGAATATGTTTAAATATTAGCTAAGTTAGCTACTACATAACGTGTTCTCAAGTCTATTGGCTACGCTTGTACGTACATGCGATATGTACACTCGTACGACAAAGCTATTAGGGTTAGGGTTATATGATATTCATATGTGGTGATTCTAATCATTGGTCTAATTGGGTATTTGAGTTTGTCGATTGGACCAAATTTATCGGATAATCCTATTTGATAACACCGGATAATCCGCAAAAAATATTGAATAATCCACATCCATCAGATATTATCGATACCATATCTGCTACCATATTTGTCGGATACCAGGCTGACCAAAATCCATATCCGCATCCGTATCCACCGGATTTGCATGAGTGCATACCATGTCCTTAAGAACAGATGCGGATGCGGATTCGAAATGGAAATTATCCATACCATTTACATCTGTAGTCTTCTTCTTCTTCTTCTTCGTCTTCTTTGACTTGGGTACAAACCCAAGTCCTTCCTTTGCCACAACTTCCTTTTGATTGCTCAAAAGGTCATATATGTTATTCTCACCTTGTATGCAAGTCACAAGGCCCTTCTCAAGTTGCTCTTTCAACTTGGCATTCCCCTCCACAAGATGCACATGCTCACAACAAGGGTTGGTAGCATGGGCGTTATCAATTAAAATAAAAGGAGGACACGTGGAAATCTCCTTGTTTAGCTTCACTTGGTGTCGATCATGAGACTGCTTGAGAAAGGCATGAACACCCTTCAAGACCTTGTGAGCCTTTTCGAGTGTGTCAAACTCTTTTTTGAGTCTATCATGGCCAACCCCAAGTGCAACCTTCTTGGATTTAAGCACACGACTAAGAACATAAGCATGATCAAGATCCTGCAATTTAGCAATATCAACATTGTGTGACTCCTCAAAAGCCAAACAAAGACCTCTCTCTTCCTCAAGAGCAATGAAAAGATCTGCTATCTCATCGGCATAGTCACGACTATGCCCTTCTAACTTAGAGATGGTATCCTCATGAGACTCAATGATATCGTTGGCCACACCAACTTGTTCCAAGGGAGTAACAAAGTGCTTCTTAGTCTCACCTCTTATATTACTCAAAAACTTATCAAATTTGTTCTCAACCACCTTTGACTTTACATGATTATCCACACAATCCAACAACGAAGGAGTAGTAGTGATGGAAGTTTTGATGTTGGAGGTTACCTTGCTGGTACCTTTGGCGATGAGGCACTTGGCAATGAGGTTTTCGATGGGGGCATCAAAGAGAGACACCTTAGTTGGGGAAGAGGTGGCAATAGCCAGGGTGGCCGTTGCCATCCCTTGACCACTAGTATCTTCATCATCATCATCATCATCATTGGAGAGGTACTCTTCTTGTGCCACCAACCCCTTTCGAGGCACTTTCTTGGTGAAGCTGTTATTTTTTGGGAAGGACTTGGCCTTGTCCTTGCGGATAAGCTTGCCACCATTGTCTTCCCTCTTCTCATAGGGGCAATTGATATGTCTCCAGCGTATCTATAATTTTTGATTGTTCCATGCTATTATATTATCTGTTTTGGATGTTTTATATGCATTAATATGCTATTTTATATTATTTTTGGGACAAACTTTTTAACCTAGAGCCCAGTGCTCGTTTCTGTTTTTTCCTTGTTTTTGAGCTTCACGGAAAAGGAATATCAAACGTAGTCCAAACAGAATAAAACTTTTGCGACGATATTTCTTGGACCAGAAGACACCCAAGGGACTTGGAGTGCAAGTCAGAAGAGCCACAAAGCGGCAGCAAGGGTGGAGGGCATGCCCCCTACCTTGTGGTCCCCTCGGTGACTCCCTGGCCGAGATATTCGTCCTATATATTCACATATATTCCAAACCCCTCAGAAGCATCCACAAAAACACTTTTCCACCGCCGCAACCCTCTGTTCCCATGAGATCCCATCTTGGGGCCTTTTCCGGCATCCTGTCGGAGGGGGATTCGACCATAGAGGGCATCTACATCAACTCTATTGCCCTTTTGATGAAGCGTGAGTAGTTTACCACAGACCTATGGGTCCATAGCTAGTATCTACATGGCTTCTTGTCTCTATTTGATTATCAATACCATGTTCTCCTCGATGTTCTTGGAGATCTATCCGATGTAATCTTCTTTTGCGGTGTGTTTGTAGAGATCCGGCGAATTGTGGATTTATGATCAGCTTCTCTATGAATATTATTTGAATCTTCTTTGAATTCTTATATGCATGATTTGATATATTTGTATTTCTCTTAAAATTATCGGTTTGGTTTGGCCAACTAGATTGGTTTTTCTTGTAATGGGAGAGGTGCTTAGCTTTGGGTTCAATCTTGCGTGATTTCACCCAGTGACAAAGCAGGGGTAGCGAGACACATATTTGAATTGTTGCCATCGAGGATAAAAATATGGGGTTTTCATCATATTGCTTGAGTTTATTCCTCTACATCATGTCATCTTACTTAAAGCGTTACTCTATTATCTTGAACTAAATACTCTGGATGCAGGCAGGAGTCGGTCGAAGTGTGGAGTAATAGTAGTAGATGCAGGCAGGAGTCGGTCTACTTGACACGAACGTGATGCCTATATTGCATAATCATTGCCTTGGATATCATCATAACTTTGTGCTTTTCTATCAATTGCTCGACAGTAATTTGTTCACCCACCGTATTATTTGCCTTCAAGAGAGAAGCCTCTAGTGAAACCTATGCCCCCCGGGTTTATTTTCCATCATATTAGTTTCTGATCTAGTATTTTGCAATCTTTTAATTTTAGATCTATAAACAAAAAAACTCAAAAATATTTTATCTTTTGTTTAGTTTTATTTATCTCTATCAGATCTCACCTTTGCAAGTGACCGTGAAGGGATTGACAACCCCTTTATCACGTTGGGTGCAAGTGTTTGATTGTTTGTGCAGGTGCACCTATTGGGACTTGCGTGTTTCTCCTACTAGATTGATACCTTGGTTCTTAACTGAGGGAAATACTTATCTCTACTGTGCTGCGTCAGCCTTTCCTCTTCAAGGAAAAAACCAACGCAAGCTTAAGAAGTAGCAGGAAGAATTTCTGGCACCGTTGTCGGGGAGATCTACGCCAAGCCTACCAAGTACCCATCATAAACATTCATCTCTTGCATTACATTATTCGCCATTCGCATCCCATTTTCCTCTCCTCCGCTTCTAAAACGATTTTCAAAAAGATTTGCCCTTTTCTTCGCCCTTCTTCCGATCATCTCGTTGTTTGCTTTTTGTTTGATCGTGTGTTAGATTGCTTGGTTTTTCACAACGGCTCAAGAGTATACCAAATTGTGTGACTTTTCCAATACTAGTAATAATGATTTTATTAGTACTGCAATTGCTCCCGCCACTAGTGCGGAATCTTATGAAATTAATGCCGCTTTGCTGAATCTTGTTATGAAAGATCAACTTTCCGGCGTTCCAGGTGAAGATGACGCATCCCATCTAAATAATTTCGTTGAGTTATGTGATATGCAAAATAAGAAAGATGTGGATAACAGTATTGTTAAATTGAAGCTATTTCCGTTCTCACTACGAAATCGTGCTAAAACTTGGTTTTCATCTTTGCCTAAAAATAGTATTGACTCATGGAATAAGTGTAAGGATGCCATTATTTCCAAGTATTTTCCTCCCGCTAAGATCATCTCCCTTAGGAACGATATTATGAATTTTAAGAAACTTGGTCATGAACATGTTGCACAATCTTGGGAGAGGATGAAATTGATGATACGAAATTGCCCTACTCATGGTTTAAATTTGTGGATGATCATACAATTTTTTATGCCGGATTCAATTTTGCTTCTAGAAATCTTTTAGATTCGAACGCGGGAGGTACTTTTATGGAAATTATTTTAGGAGAAGCTACTAAACTCCTAGATAATATTATGGTCAATTATTCTCAATGGCATACCGAAAGATCTTCCACTAGTAAAAAAGTGCATGCGATTGAAGAGATTAATGTTTTGAGTGGAAAGATGGATGAACTTATGAAATTGTTTGCTAGCAAGAGTGCTTCTATGGATCCTAATGATATGCCTTTGTCCACTTTGATTGAAAATAATAATGAACCTATGGATGTGAATTTTGTTGGTCGGAACAATTTTGGTAATAACATGTATAGAGGTAATTTTAATCCTAGAATGTTCCCTAGTAATTCCTCTAATAATTATGGTAATTCCTACAACAATTCTTATCAAAATTATAATAAGATGCCCTCTAATCTTGAGATTAGTATTAAAGAATTTATGAGTTCGCAAAAGAATTTCAATGCTATATATGGTTGAGGAAAATTGCTTAACATTGATGATTCGGCTAGGAACGTGGATAGAATTTCTCTTGAGATTGATTCTTTGAAAATTAGATTTATTCCACCCAAGCATGATATTAATGAGTCTCTAAAACCTATGAGGATTTATATTGATGAATGTAAAGAAAGAACCGCTAGGATGCATGCTGAGCGAGATTGGTTTGTAAAAGTGTGTTCTTCTAGTTTTTGTGAAAATAATGATGAAGATCTTAAAGTGATTGATGTGACTCCTACTGAATCTATGTTTTCTAAACTAAATCTTGATAAAGATTGGAATTGATATGATTCAACTATAGCTAGAAGGCGTCCCAATGATTCAGAGTTTATAGATCTTGATGCAAAAATTGATAAAAGTGGGATTGGAGAGGTCAAAACCTTAAGTAGTGATGAACCCAATCTTTCGGATTTCAAGGAATTTAAGTATGATAATTGTTATTTAATAGATTATATTTCCTTTTTGCAATCCATGTTGAATTCTCCCCATGCTTATAATCAAAATAAAGCTTTTACTAAACATATCGTTGATGCTATGATGAAATCTTTTGAAGAAAAGCTTGAATTGGAAGTTCCTGTCCCTAGAAAAACTTTATGATGAGTGGGAACCTACTATTAATATTAAGATTAAATATTACGAGTGCCATGCTTTGTGTGATTTGGGTGCTAGCGTTTCCACTATTCCATGTGTTAGGTTTCCGTGAATTTGATGATTGTTCTTTAAATTTGCATCTTGCGGATTCCACTATTAAGAAACCAATGTGAAGAATTAATGATGTTATTATTGTTGCAGATAGAAATTATGTGCCCGTATATTTCATTGTTCTTGATATAGATTGCAATCCTAGATGTCTTATTATTATTGGTAGACCTTTCCTTAGAACGATTGGTGCAATTATTGATATGAAAGAAGGAAACATCAGATTTCAATTTCCGTTAAGGAAGGGCATGGAACACTTACCTAGAATAAAATTAAGTTTCCATATGAATCTATGATTAGAGCTACTTATAGATTGCATACCAAAATTGACAATACTTAGATCTATGTTTTTGTGCCTAGCTAGGGGCATTAAACAATAGCGCTTGTTGGGAGACAACCCAATTTTATTTTTGTTCTTGATTTTTTGGTTCTATTTTCCAATAAATAATTCATATAGCCACTGGTAATATGTGTTTTTGTGTTTTAATTAGTGTTTGTGCCAAGTAAGACCATTGGGATGGCTTACGGTGATAGTTGATTTGATCTTGCTGAAAAACAGAAACGTTTGCGCCTAGGAAAATAATTCTCATTTTTAACAAAAGCGCGATAAAATACTGATTCTTTTTTCATAAGATTAATATAAAAAATTTAGTAGGTTGTCCTAAGTTTTCAGAATTCTAAAGTTACAGAAGTATTCGAGAGTTACAGATTGCTACAGATTGTTCTGTTTTTGACAGATTCTGTTTTCTATCTGTTGTTTGCTTATTTTGATGAATCTATGGGTAGTATCGGGGGTATGAACCATGGAGAAGTTGGAATACAGTATATATTACACAAATATAAATAAAGAATGAGTTCACAACATTACTGAAAGTGGTGATTTTATTTTCTTATACTAACGGATCTCACGAGATTTTTTGTTGAGTTTTGTGTTGTGAAGTTTTCAAGTTTTGGGTAAACATTTGATGGAGTATGGAATTAGGAGTGGCAAGAGCCTAAGCTTGGGGATTCCCAAGGCACCCCAAGGTAATATTAAAGGAAAACCAGGAGCCTAAGCTTGGGGATGCCCCGAAAGGCATCCTCGATTTCATCTTCGTCTATCGGTAACTTTACTTGAGGCTATATTTTTATTCACCACATGATATGTGTTTTGCTTGGAGTGTCTTGTATGATATGAGTATTTACTTTTTAGTTTTCCACAATCATCCTTTCTGTACACACATTTTGAGAGGGACACGCATGAATCCTGATTTATTAGAATACTCTATGTGCTTCACTTATATCTTTTGAGCTAGGCAATTTTGCTCTAGTGCTTATCTTTTTAGAGCACAGCGGTGGTTTTATTTTGTAGAAATTATTGAACTCTCATCCTTCACTTATATTATTTGGAGAGTCTCTTTAAACAGCATGGTAATTTGCTTTGGTTATGAATTTAGTCCTAATATGATGGGCATCCAATAGGGATATAATAAAAACTTTCATATAAGTGCATTAAATACAATGAGAAGTTTGATTCCTTATGATTGTTTTGAGATATGAGGATAGTGATATTAGAGTCATGCTAGTGAGTAATTGTGGATTCTAGAAATACTTGTGTTAAAGTTTGTGATTCCCTTAGCATGCACGTATGGTGAACCGTTACGTGATGAAGTTGGAGCATGATTTATTTATTGATTGTCTTCCTTATGAGTGGCGGTCGGGGACGAGCGATGGTCTATTCCTACCAATCTACCCCCCTAGGAGCATGCGCGTAGTACTTTATTTTGATGACTAATAGATTTTTGCAATAGGTATGTGAGTTCTTTATGACTAGTGCTGAGTCCATGGATTATACGCACTCTCACCCTTCCACCATTGCTAGCCTCTCTAGTGCCGCGCAACTTTTGCTGGTACCATACACCCACATTTTACCTTCCTCAAAACAACCACCATACCTACCTGTTATGGCATTTCCATAGCCATTCCGAGATATATTGCCATGCAACTTTCCACCGTTCCATTTATTATGACACGCTTCATCATTGTCATATTGCTTTGCATGATCATGTAGTTGACATAGTATTTGTGGCAAAGCCACCGTTCATAATTTGCATACATGTCACTCTTGCGTCATTGCGCATCCCGTTACACCACCGGAGGCATTCATATAGGGTCATATTTTGTTCTAAGTGTCAAGCTGCAATTCTTGAGTTGTGAGTAAATAAAAGTGTGACGGTCATCATTATTAGAGCATTGTCCCATGTGAGGAAAGGATGATGGAAGCTATCATTCCCTCACAAGTTGGGATGAGTCTCCGGACTTCACAACAAATAAAAGAGGCCAAGAAGCCCACCAATAAAAAAATGGGATAAAAGAGAGAAGGGGCAATGTTACTATCATTTTCCACACTTGTGCTTCAAAGTATCACCATGATCTTCATGATAGAGAGTCTCCTATATTGTCACTTTCATATACTAGTGGGAACTTACCATTATAGAACTTGCCTTGTATATTCCAATGACAGGCTTCCTCAAATTTCCCTAGGTCTTCATGAGCAAGCGAGTTGGATGCACACCCACTTAGTTTTTTTTGAGCTTTCATACACTTATAGCTCTAGTGGATCCGTTACATGGCAATCCCTACTCACTCACATTGATATCTATTGATGGACATCTCCATAGCTCGTTGATACGCCTAGTTGATGTGAGATTATCTCCTTTTTGTCTTCTCCACAACCACCATATTCTATTCCACCTATAGTGATATGTCCATGGCTCACGCTCATGTATTGCGTGAAAGTTGAAAAGCACGGTGACTCCCTGACCTAGATCTTTGTCCTATATATTCACATATATTCCCAAACCCTTAGAAGCATCCACGAAAACACTTTTCCACCGCTGCAACCTTCTGTTCCCATGAGATCCCATCTTGGGGCCTTTCCGGCATCCTGCCGGAGGGGGATTCGATCACGGAGGGCATCTACATCAACAATATTTCCCTTCCGATGAAGCGTGAGTAGTTTACCACAGACCTATGGGTCCATAGCTAGTGGCTAGATGGCTTCTTCTCTCTCTTTGATTCTCAATACCATGTTCTCCTCGATGTTCTTGGAGATCTATCCGATGTAATCTTATTTTGCGGTGTGTTTGTCGAGATCCGATGAATTGTGGATTTATGATCAGCTTATCTATGAATATTATTTGAATCTTCTCTGAATTCTTATATGCATGATTTGATATATTTGTATTTCTCTTCGAATTATCGGTTTGGTTTGGCCAACTAGATTGGTTTTTCTTGCAATGGGAGAGGTGCTTAGCTTTGGGTTCAATCTTCCGTGATTTCATCCAGTGAAAAAGTAGGGGTAGCGAGACATATTGAATTTTTCCATTGAGAATAAAAAGATGGGGTTTTCATCATATTGCTTGAGTTTATTCCTCTACATCATGTCATCTTACTTAAAGCGTTACTCTATTATCTTGAACTTAATACTCTGGATGCAGGCAGGAGTCGGTCGAAGTGTGGAGTAATAGTAGTAGATGCAGACAGGAGTCGGTCTACTTGACACGAATGTGATGCCTATATTGCATAATCATTGCCTTGGATATCATCATAACTTTGTGCTTTTCTATCAATTGCTCGACAGTAATTTGTTCACCCACCGTATTATTTGCCTTCAAGAGAGAAACCTCTAGTGAAACCTATGGCCCCTGGGTCTATTTTCCATCATATTAGTTTCCGATCTACTATTTTTCCATCTTTTATTTTCATATCTATAAACCAAAAAACCCAAAAATATTTTATCTTTTGTTTAGTTTTATGTATCTCTATTAGATCTCACCTTTGCAAGTGACTGTGAAGGGATGGACAACCCCTTTATCGCGTTGGTTGCAAGTGTTTGATTATTTGTGCAGGTGCATCTATTGGGGACTTGCGCGTTTCTCCTACTGGATTGATAACTTGGTTCTTAACTGAGGGAAATACTTATCTCTGTTGTGCTGCATCACGCTTTCCTCTTCAAGGGACAAAACCAACGCAAGCTCAAGAAGTAGCAACAATCCTCCACAAAGTGACTCACATTGCCACAATTGTAGCAAGTTCTCACATGTTGCTTGCCCTTTGAGGCACTTGAGTTGTTCTTGGATAAGTTAGGCCTTGAGTTCCTCTTATTGCCCCAAAATTGCCTTGAAGTAAGAGCCATGTGATCACGGTAAGCTTATTTGGTGTCTTCGGGGAAACTCTCTTCCTCCTCCTCTTCTTCTTCTTCTTCCAGAATTGCCTTGGCCTTCAAAGCAAGGTTGGGTGAGGCCTTCCTTGACTGTTGGACATGAGCTAGAGCGTTGTCAGCGGTCTTGTTCATGATGTTCATGGCAATAAACTCATCCAACACCTCACTTGAAGACAAGGTAAGGAAGTTCGGCCTTTGATGGATCACGGAGGCCATGGCCTTATTGAATGACATGATGGCCTTGAGAAACTTGCGCTTGATCCGATTATCATCCGTATCCTTGCTCCCATGATTTTGAAGGGCGGCCACAAGAGTTGTCAATCTTCAACAGAGATCGTGAGGATCCTCATCTTCAATCATCACAAAATCATCGGCCTCATCAAGAACCACCTCAAAGTTGGACCGTTGTATGCTTGAGCTCCCCTTGTACAAAGATATGATATGTTCCCAACAATCCTTTTCATGGGAGAAGGGATGAAAGTGGGATATATCTTCGGGAGGTACCACGGATTGGAGGATAAAAAATGCAGAGTGATTGTATTGATTGTCCGCCTCTTATCTTGGAGTGAGATTGTTTGGATCATGCAGGTAGAAGCCTAGCTCAATGATTCTCCAAATATTAAGTTGTGATTCAAATAAGACTTGATATGAAAAACCCAATTAGCAAAATCACCCTTCACAAGTTTAGGAGGAGGACCAAGGTTGTTAATATGCGGTGTAGGGACCGGTCCTCCATAGCCCGGGGGAGGTTGGACCAAGGGAAATATTCCCATCCCATTATTGATTTGAGGGGAGGAGGTTTTAGTACCTTTAGTCGCTTCCTTGCTGGATTGGCCTCCGACTCCGATGCGGTGGGATTAGCCACAAGCAATAGATCGGAAGTAGTTTTCAACCTCTCAAGTAATTCTTTAAGCATGGACTTGACCTCGGCCATCATAAACGTCTTAAGTGAAACCATAGCTTCATTCAAGTCATCTCGGGTGATCGAGTTCAACTCCACGGCCTCGGGCACGTCCTCATCCCCTTCAACCATACTCTTGGGTGGTGAAACCCTTAATAAAGTGACAAGGCTCTGATACCAATTGAAAGGATCAATATGGTTGACTAGAGGGGTGGTGAATAGGCAACTGCCAATTTTTAGATTTTCTTAACAAATTAGGGTTAGCAACAAATAGGTCATCTAGAAATGCAACTAGGTGAACAAACTATATGATGCTATCAAAAACAACACCACATGCAAGCAAGATAAATAACACAAGTGAAGCTTCCACTAAGTAAAGGTAAGAGATAACCACAAGTGGAGTCGGGGGAGATGAGGATGTGTTACCGAAGTTCCTTCCCTTTGAGAGGAATGATACATCCATTTTGCATCATATTTTCTTACTGTTATTTATGATGTTTTTATCCATAATAATGCTTTTGGGAGTAATTCTAATGCATTTTCTCTCATAATTTGCAAGGTACACACAAAGAGGGAGAATTCCGGCAGCTGGGAATCTGGACATGGAAAAGCTACGTCAGGCTACCTATTCTGCACAACTCCAAACAAGCTGAAACTTCACGAAGATTTTTATGGATTATTTAAGAATTATTGGAGCAAATAACTACCAGAGGGGGCCCACCAGGTGGGCACAACCCACCTGGTCACGCCAGGGAGCCCAGGCACGCCCTGGTGGGTTGTGCTCACCTAGGCCCACCTCCGGCGGAGCGATTCTGCCGGGGGAACTTCCCTCCCGGAGGGGGAAATCATCGTCATCATCATCACCAACAACTCTCCCATCTTGGGGAGGGAAATCTCCATCAACATCTTCAACAACACCATCTCCTCTCAAACCTTAGTTCATCTCTTATGTTCAATCTTGTTACTGGAACTATAGACTGGTGCTTGTGGGTGACTAGTAATGTTGATTACATCTTATAGTTGATTACTATATGGTTTATTTGGTGGAAGATTATATTTTCAGATCCAATATGCTATTTAATACCCCTCTGATCATGAGCATGTTTATCATTTGCAAGTAGTTACCTTTGTTCTTGAGGTCACGGGAGAAATCATGTTGCAAGTAATCATGTGAACTTGATATGTGTTCGATATTTTGGTAGTATGTATGTTGTGATTCCTTTAGTGTTGTCATGTGAATGTCGACTACATGACACTTCACCATATTTGGGCCTAAGGGAATGCATTGTGGAGTAGCAATTAGATGATGGATTGCGAGAGTGATAGAAGTTTAAACCCCAGTTTATGCGCTATTCCGTAAGGGACCGATTGGATCCAAAAGTTTAATGCTATGGTTAGAATTTATTCTTAATACTTTTCTCGTAGTTGCATATTCTCGCGGGAGGGTTAATCATAGGTAGGAGGTTTGTTCAAGTAAGAACAGGACCTAAGCATCGGTCCACCCACATATCAAATTATCAAAGTACCGAACATGAATTAAACCAACATGATGAAAGTGACTAGATGAAATTCTCGTGTACCCTCAAGAATGCTTTGCTTATCATAAGAGACCGTTTTGGCCTGTCTTTGACTCAAAAGGATTGGGCTATCTTGCTACACTTTTGTTACTGTTATTGTTACTTGCTCGTTACAAATTATCTTGCTATCAAACTACTTGGCTACTTACAATTTCAGCACTTGCAGACAATACCTTGCTGAAAACCACTTGTCATTTGCTTCGGCTCCTCACTGGGTTCGACACTCTTACTTATCGAAAAGAGCTACAATTGATACCCTATACTTGTGGGTCATCAAGGCTATATTCTGGCGCCGTTGCCGGGTAGTGAAGCGCCTTTGGTAAGGAAACATTTATATAGTGTGCTGAAATTTATTGTCACTTGTTACTATGGAAAACAATCCTTTGAGGGGTTTGTTCGGGGTATCTTCACCTTGACCAGAATCACAATTAGCTACCCCTGAACCTATTGCAGCTACTAAAAATATTAAATATGAAATTCCTTCGAGTATGGTAGAACAACTGCTAGCTAATAATTATGTAGGAGATGGAACCGAACATCCTGATATGCACTTGATATATGTAGAACAAATTTGTGGATTGTTTAAGCTTGCAGGTTTACCCAGGGATGAAGTTATGAAAAAGGTTTTCCCTTTATCTTCGAAGGGAAAAGCATTGGCATGGTATAGGCTATGCGATGATATAGGATCTTGGAATTGGAATCGTTTGAAATTGGGGTTCCACCAAAAAATTTATCCTATGCATCTAGTTCATTGTGATCGGAATTATATATATATAATTTTTGGCCTCGTGAAGGAGAAAGTATCTCTCTAGCTTGGGGGAGGCTTAATTCAATGTTATATTCATGCCCCAATCATGAGCTCTTAAGAGAAATTATTATCCAGAATTTTTATGCTCGGCTTTCTTGTAATGATCAAATCAAGCTTGATACTTCTTGTGCTGGTTCTTTTATGAAGAAGACTATTGAATTCCGGTGGGATCTTTTGGAAAGAATTAAACGCAACTCTGAAGATTGGGAACTCGAGGAAGGTAAAGAGTTAGGTATTAAACTTAAATATGATTGTGTTAAATCTTTTATGGATACCGGTGCTTTTCAAAAGTTTAGCACTAAATATGGACTTGACTCTTAGATAGCACTACGACAGGATACTGCTAACGTGACACTACGATTAGAGACCCTTTGCCGAAACTGTGTGCGATGCAATAATTGCAAACGGTGGTGTAAAAAACCATCAAAAAGTTGCAAAACATTTGCGATGACAGATGCATCAACCACGGTTCGGATTTTAGTTGCATGTGCGATGCATGGCATACGGTTAATCCATTCAAACTGTCTGCGATGAGGCAGAACAACAGAAACGGGCAGCCATAACAATGTTTGTGCGATGCAGGACACACAGTTAATCCATTCGAATTGTTTACGATGAGGTAGAACAAGAGAAACGGGCAGCCATATCAATGTGTGAGCGATATACGGCATACGGTTAACTCGGACGAACTATTTTCGATTAGGGAACACAACAGAAACGGTTCAACTTAACAAGATGTGTAAGTGATATGCGACATATAGTTCACATGGATGAACTGTTTGCGATGAGCCAAAAGAACACAAACGAGTCGTGTAAACAAGATGTGCGTGATACGTGGCAAACAGCCGACTCGGATGAACTGTTTGCGATGAGAAATTACAACACAGACGGTCAATGCAGTTACTTCATGTGCGATTCTGTGCGTACAAAAAACTCTGAAAATGCAAACTAGTTGCTTGCAGTGGCGGAGTATCGCACACGATGCGTCTGCGAGTACTCATGTGCGATGATTAGTATGTTACACATACGTTTCCTTATGTTAACATGTGTGTGAATTTGCAATATGGACAGTTAATATGCAAATGCCTTCTGGACGTCGGGCGCACGCTTAAAGTCAATGAACTGTGTATGATACTAATACTTTCCATGAATTTATGAACTTGGGTAACAACATTTGAGTAACATATATAGTGGTTACACTATTCGACAAAAGGAGGATCTTCGTAACACGGTTTAAGAGGCCAAGGGCCAACCACCATATGGTCCATATCTACATACTTAACATATATAGTAACAACTAGCACATTTTAAGAGGCTGAGGGCCAACAACCACAACTATCCACTGGAAGCAGCTTGATCACGGCGACTCAACATCTCGTCAATGAAAAGGAAGAGCCTTCATGTGCCTTGGTAGAGCATGAGTAGAACAGTCTCTCCAATTTTCCAGTATGGATGCATTGCCACGAGAAGCGAGAACTTGTTAATTGGAATGGTTCCATTTCTGCGGGAAATACAGTACCTTGTAATCACTTTGGCGTTATTAGCAGGCACAAGTGTAATTCGACCACGCCGGGAAATCGATCTAGGAACTGCTATAGGGGGCAATTTCTGTTGACATGTAGAATAAAAAACAATTGTAACATATCATTGAAGATATATATATATATATATATATATATATATATATATATATATATATATATATATATAGTTTATGAGCATCAACATTAAAATAAGACCTTTTACCAGCATTTTTGTGCACACAATTGGTCTTGTTCAGGGTGTGCACCATAGTTCTAATTAATCCCATCCAAAATCCAGCATTCATATGATGTGCTATCTCTGTCAGATTATCAACAAAGTTAATGACATGCTTTAAGTCCTTCCAGTGAAATACGCTTAGTAACATACATATCATTCACTATGCATCCAACATATCCTGCTTAAAAGGTGGAAATGTGTTATTTATTCAGAACATGGCAGAAGAATATATAGTGCGCATAAATTGGTGAATAGAATTTGTTACTGCCTAGGAACGGAGTCAGAAGATGATATCACAATTGGTTGCTTAAATAGTGATCAATTGGTTGCTTAAATAGTAATATGGCTGTAACATCCCAATTTTCAATTTGGATGTTATACATAGATCATCCTATGCATATCATATTTTTATTTGCATTTGGTTGTGATCCTAGAAATCCTAAGCAACTCAAGGACCCAAGGAGAGAGTTGGAGGTTTCACAGATTTTCATATTTGAAACTATCTTCAAATTTTAAAAGAGGATCAATTTGATTTTAATATTTTCTCTCCAATTATTTCCAACAATAAAAATAAATGAGAGAAGATAATATGACTTCTTCAACAAAAGAGAAATATTGGAGAAGAAATTTAAAAAATCAAATTATTATTTTATTTGCTATTTATTTGAATTAGAGAAAAACATGCATTTTTGAAAATTGCATTTTAGTCCAGAAAAATGTTCATCTTGTCCTAAATATTAGGTTTGGACGGTAAAAATTGTTTCTGGAATTTTAGAATTTGTTTTATATTTTATTAGGATTTTTCTGTTCGGCAAAAAATATTTAAAAAAAAGTTTCTTGGGCCGGCCCAGCCGAGCGCCGCCGCCTCCCGCCGTGCCGCTGCTGGACTCCAGGAGTCCAAGCCGGACTCGCCGCTGTCGACCCCTCCTCCAAGCCTACCGCTGCCCCGTCCCCCACCCCCCTTTATAAGCTGCCCCCGGACCCTCTCCTCACCCCGCCACGCACCACCACCGCGCCGCCGCGCCACAAGCCGCCAACGCCGCAAGCCGCCACACGCACCACTCACTGCCACCGCCGCCCGCGCCGCTCGCTGTCACCGCCGCCGTCGTCACCTGCCACCGCCGCCGCCGACACCGCCTCTCGCCGCTGGCGCCGTCCCAGAGCTAGACGCCGCCGGTTTTTTCCGACCGAACCTGTATAAAACCGAACCGCCGCTCGGTTTTTATTTTGGTTTTATTTGTTAGATCGGTTTTATTTTTAGGGTTTCTAATTAGAGAACGTTCACCGGTTTTTCTCTGTTAGAGAATGAATTCGTTCGTTAGCCTCTGTTAGCGGACGTTCGTCCGTTAGATTGTTCTTTTAGTTTTATTTTCGGCCAGGGACCTATCCGCGAACAGTTTTCTTACATATTAGTCCATGAACTTCAAGCCTCAGCTAATTTTTGCTTGTTTGTCCAAATCCAGTGAAACCAACGCCAAAATCTTCGTCTTGTTCCCCTCTTTTCAGATAATCCCCTTGAACATTATTTTGAAAATTTAAAATTTGGTTTCAAGCAATTTTCATTTCGAACTTCTTCTGATCGTAGTTTGAGTTCCGTAGCTCCGATTCGATTGTTTCTTTTTGCAAATCGAAGCCCTTCACTTGAACTTTCAGTTTGGATCTTTTCTTTTGGATTTTACCTTTGCATATTATGCTTGAGTCCTTATGTATGCTATTGTTTGTTCACGATAGAGTTTCCGAGGTCCGATGCTTGCTACTACGAATCACTAGGGTTTTCCGATCGTCAGCGAGACAAGTAACACTTTGATCATATCCCTTTATTACCCAGTTTTTATGAATTAGTTTCAACCTCAAAACATTGCATGAGTAGGACTGCTAACATGCGGGTATTTGGGAAGTAGTTGATGAGGTAGTACCTATTGACTTTTATTCAAACCCTGGGAGTTCTACGTTATGCTTATATTGCTATGCTATGCTAGTAGACGTGGTTTGGTTTGAGTGATCCATGACAGATGTGAGAGTTATTATTAATTAATGGTTAAACTTAAGGTGGCCACTTTAATACACATTTAGGTGGATTGGTTGCGGGCACCTGGAGCAATCAAGTGTTGTCCTAGTATATCCCGGAGAACCCGTGTGATCATCCTATTGTTTGCCACCCAAGCTCAAAGGGATCATAAGATTTTTCATGCTAGAAACTTCTGTGTGCAGCCTGCTTCTGAAAGACTGTGTCTCGGTCATCCGTTTCTCAAACATCATGTAGTGCGAGAAATTCAATGGAGGAGATCGAGTCTTGTGGGGAAAAGTGCGCAAACCTCTGCAGAGTGTATAAACTAATCATGGTTAGCCGTGTCCCCGGTTATGGACATCTTGAGTATCTGGTACTTGAATTATTGGTTTGATCTCATCACTTCACTTAATTAATTTGTTGGGTTATAATTATTATTTTGGGATTGAGTTGGAGGAACCTTCTCAATAATTTTCAACCAACTTGGTAGTTAAATAAAATACATTCCTTTGTTGTAGGGAAAAATTAGCTTTATGCAAATGATAACCGTAGAGCCTCCACCAGCCATATATGCATGTAGTGATAACTGTTATTTGTTCATTCATCTATAGTGTTATCTTGACAGCATATTCCATGTGCTGACCTACACAGTCTGCAACGTATTATGTTGTAGAATTTTCAGACAAAGAGTAAGGTGCGCTAGGTCATTGTCATGCACTCAGTTTTGCCGTGGAGTTGGATGGACTCTTCTACCTTCGAAGCTTCCGATGTTATCATATTTAGATGGCCTTCAGCCATATTATTCTAATAAGTTCTCTTTTGAGACATTTGATGTAATAAGTGTGTGATTGAACTCTGTTATAAATCCTCGAGTACTGTGCGTGTCAGCAATACCGATCCAGGGATGACATTTAAGCACATAGACTTGACTATCTGAGGTCGGGTCGCTACAAGATGGTATCAGAGCACACGCTGACTGTAGGATGCGACCACTAGGAAAAGCCATAGGACACTCTTCTCTACTCATTTTTGACTCCTCTCCATTTTCTACTCTATAGATGGCGGACCCGAGGAACAAATTCACTCAATCGAATGAATGCACACCTTTTGGACGACACTTGAAGGAAGTCACTAGGTACCTGAGCATTGGAATACCAAGCTTCAATGGGACCTACACTGCCACTTTACCTGAAGAAGAGCACTGGATGATTCGAGTTCATGTTCCAGGAAGGACATTCACGCCAGTTACTGAGCCCATAGAGTTTTCCTTTGATGCGCCAACCTGGAGTCTAGGAAAGAGCATGGCCGCCCACCCGCCATTGGATGCATAGGCGAGGTATACCACAAGGATCTTAAGGACACCGTCTACCAGATATGTGGATGCCGAGACGAGCAATGGGAGATTATTTGCACCAGGAAGGATAGATCCAGTGTAGCCTACATCCAGGAGTTAAATTAGCACATTCATCGTCAACAGAACCAGATGTGCGCTAGCATGATAGACATGAAGAAAGTGATGACCAGGAACATGGAGCTAGAAGAGGAACTCAAGTCTACACACGATGGATATGAAAAGGAAATAGTAGTACTGCTGGAGAAGAATGAAAACATGAAAAAGAAGCTAGGAATATTCATGGGAGATCCAGAACCAGAGGAGGACAACCATCCTAACGACTACATTATAATCGGCGACACCGACTCCAACCCCGATAGTGATGATGATTATGAAGACGAAGCTGGAGCAGATATCATGGAGTCAGCCACCGATAAAAATTTCTAGTCGACCACCATATTATCAATAGTAATCTCCCATGTATAAAGTAATAGTCCAAGCATTTTGTAACGGTAGTTTAGATCGATTGTATGATCTTGTTTGAATTGAGTGGTGTGAAATGAATGTGTTTGTCTCATGTGCATATGGGTAGTGATTTCTCTTTAGACCTCACTGTCGGTGTCAAAACCGGCGGATCTCGGGTAGGGGGTCCCGAACTGTGCGTCTATGATCGATGGTGACAGGAGACGGGGGACACAATGTTTACCCAGGTCCGGGCCCTCTCTATGGAGGTAATACCCTACTTCCTGCTTGATTAATCTTGATGAATATGAGTATTACAAGAGTTGATCTACCACGAGATCGTAATGGCTAAACCCTAAAAGTCTAGCCATGCTATGATTATTCGAAGATATCTATGGACCTAGCCCTCCGGTTTATATAGACACGGGAGGGATCTAGGGTTACACAAGGTTGGTTACAAACAAAGGAATCTTCATAGTCGACGCCAAGCTTGCCTTCCACGCCAAGGAGAGTCCTATCCGGATACGGGTAGAGTCTTTGGTCTTCGTATCTTCACGGCTCAACAGTCTGACCCATATCGATAGGTCAGACACCCGAGGACCCCTTAGTCCAGGACTCCCTCAATAGCCCCTAAACCAGGCTTCAATGACGATGTGTGCAGCACGCAGATTGTCTTCGGCATTGCAAGGCGGGTTCACTTTCCAAATACACCAAGATAGTCTTCGGATAAAACGAAGGTGTCCGGATTTGCAACACAAGTACCACACACGGCTGAAGGGAATATAACATTTCACGAGTCCTATCTGCTGACAACTTTTTTACAAGATGACATCACGTCTATCCGGTTGTTATTTCGAACCGTTTCCTGTTCCACGTTTCGAGGAACAGTTTTTATTGGCACCTTCTGTCAAAGCAGAGATCGTGTACCCTTATTGCGGGATCCTCATTAATACGAGCGTGGGTAACCCAACCGTTCCACTGGAAAGATTCCTTGGGAATAGGTAGGTTTTTAGGCTTAGAAGGAGGCGTTCAATACCCGCTGCCTTTATAAAGGAACCAAGGGCTGTCCTTTTATGCCAAACCTCTCCTCAACCTTTCCAACCTCGAGTTTTAGCACCCAAGGTTTGACTTCATTGCTCCAAGCTTCCCCATCATGTCCGGACCCAGCCCTCAAGGTAGATGGGTGGCTTCCTCCGTCACAGAGGAGGATATTGCAAAGCTTTGGGCGGCCAGATACCTGACCGTGGAGATCCACCACAGGCTCCCTGCTCAAGAATAGGTTGTTCCGACCCCCAGATCTGGCGAGACGGTTGTATTTATCTCTCACTTCCTCCGAGGGCAAGGGTTCCCTCTCCACCCCTTTGTCCGGGGGATAATGTTTTATTACGAACTAGATTTTCACGATCTAGCTCCAGATTCTTTCCTCCACGTCTCGGCGTTTATTGTCACGTGCGAGGCCTTCCTCTGAATCCCCCCACACTTGAGCTTATGGCTCAAGACCTTTGGTGGAAAGCCAAAGGTAGTCGACCGGGAACAAGTGGAGTGCGGCGGTGCTGTAGTAAGCCAGCTTACCAACACTCCCTGGCCAAAAGGGTCTTACACCAAAGCTTCCAATCAATGGCAACGAGAGTGGTTCTACATTACGGAACCCCGTAGCACCAAGTGGGTAGCTACACCTGCGTTCCGTTCCGGCCCCCCATTACAGCTTACATCATGGGTCAATAAGGGGCTGGACTAGGGATCAATTGATGAAGTGCAGACTCTATAGAGCCGCATCAGAACCCTCCTTGAGAGGGACATCGATCTTGTCAATGTGATTCAAGTAATGCTGATCCGCCGAATCCTGCCATGCCAGCGCAGGCCTCTCCGCATGTGGGAGTTTAATCCGGAAGGGCCACGAACCCTCTCACACTTCTTCGAGGCTACGCACAAAGGTATGTGGAAGATGTTTCAATTGTGTTTATTCACAAAATACTCCTATGTATAGATAGTAGCCCATGAGACTCTGATAGGCTCCCCAAGGGAGGCAATCAAAGGATCAAAAATATTTATCCAGGAAATAATATGACTACTTGTAACACAGGCTATTACTTCCCCTGCAACTGCCCGATCCGCGGAGGTTGCGGATCTGCAGCGGAAGATTGATAAGGCGGATGATGACATCACGCTGATCAACAAACGTCTTGACGAGGCACAAGGTATGTTTTTGGGTCATCCAGTATATTTATGCATGATAATATGAGCATGAAACTAGAATTGTATACTGAGACATGCGTAACTCCAGATGGTGCTGCTATGGTGGAGGACCTTCGGGCTGAGCTTGTCCTTGCCAAGGAACAAGCCCGGATGAGTAATCTGGCTGCCCATAAGGCCACTGAAGAATTAAAAATCGAACAGGCTGTTCGGCGCCAATGTGAGGAAAAAATTACTACCATGGCGCGTAAACTAGAGGAGACAACCGTTCGGTGCAAATTCCTTGAGAAGGATAACAAGGCCAGAACGACCGATCTCGACAAAGCCTTGCAAGAAGCGAAAGAAGCACTGTCTGAGTCTAGGGCGGCTCAGGAAGAGATCCGGCAAGTTGGGGAGATAGCGGCTGGTAAGCCTTTCTTATTACAGACGAAGTTCGGCAATCCGAAGTATTCCCCGCTTAACCAGATGTGGAGTTCTCCGGACCTTCTTTTAGACCTGCCGAAGAGTGCCTCCGATGCAACACAATTTTACCAAGTGCAGGAAGGCTATGCCACGGAGAAGCTTTTTTGGTCATAGTTTGGCACGCCAACGCGTCAGTTGTTATTAAATGAACAGATGGCCCAGTGGGCCGAGCTCCACAGGATATCTGGTTCCGCCATGAAGGACGTCATAGTCCGGCTGTGGCCTACGGAGCCCATTCCGAATAGTTACTTCGGTTTGGTGCAGCAGCTTGTGGATGCAGTGTCGCGTATCGACGCCATTAAGTGTTCAACTTGCATTGAAGGTGCACGGATGGCCTTTGCCCGTGTCAAAACATACTGGGCCAAGATGAAGGCCACTAACATTGCCGCGAGGAGTCACCCCAAGGGTAAGGACCCTCACGCACCCGAACACTATTTCGAGGACGTCTTAGAGGGTGCCCGCTTGATAGAGGGTCAGTGCTTGAAAGATATGATATTTGAATGAAATGTATTGAATTGTAAAAGACAGTATGATGATAATATTATGATTTTTTCTTAAAAGTTTTTGGTTCCTCCTGTGCGACCGTTGTTTGCACAATCTGAAAGTTTTCCAGTCATCGGCTTCAGCCCCCACGTAGAAAATATGGGGTGTTCGGGAAAGCATACGATCACTCTTAACCCAACGTCTTGGTCCATGAATGGAGGTGTCAATGCGGTGAACGAGGCAACCGAACTATAGGGCGTTAACACTTTCACTTAGCCATAGGAGTTTTATGGTGGGTTTACGATATAAACCCTGGTATGTACGATGTTGTCCCAATGTGGTGCATTCACACGTATGACCTAAAGAAAGGTCCTTCGTATAATATGAAGGGAATCGCGAAAGATTCTAGCACGTCATTGAGTGGTTGACCAGCTCTCGCTGCATCATGACATGCAGTTTTCGGCTTTCTCTACTGAGGTGCTCACTTGGGCAAACCAGGGCACAATCGTTGTAGTTCTCCCTTTACTACCTTAGCCGATAGAGCCAAACGTAAGGTAGCAAGCACAGGAGCCGGGCAACCCAACTATTGACCCAAGACATGATTCGAAGCTGATGCATATAAGGCCAAACTCGCGACGCCAAAGTATGCTATAAAGCAGTTCAGACTTATTGGCAATTTAGTTTGTTCCCATATCGAGCCCCTGGCGGGGCGTGTAAAATAACACAAGGAGCAAAATACAGTTCTTTAGAGAAAAGTGAATACATGATATAAATTATATTCACTATAACTTGAGTGACATGCCAATCATTGTTTTGTATATAATAACGCCACGACCCTGGCTATTTGACATACCAAGGGTCGATGGCTGAGGTAGAAGGCACTTTACAGGCTCGCAAAATAGAGAGTACGGTCTAAAAAGTTGTTTTGGACCTCCTATCGCACGTCTGTGCCACCTTTCCTTGATGAAGGGGCTCCTTAAAGGGAGTAACTTTTGGATGAATGTACAAACCAGAACTTCAATGGAGTCAGCGAGATGACCAGCCTACGAGTCACCTATGATAAAAGGAAAAAAGAAAAAGTCGTCAGAAAAGAATTGAAAAGAACATTGTGATAGAAGTACTTGTAGGCTCGTCCGTATTATGCCTCCGCCGATGCCCATGGTATTTTGAGTGCATAGTTATGTATGTGCGGTCTGGATTTTGCATGTGTATGAGGTGGACGGCGGAGGCCAAATTGCTACTCCAGCTCCATAATTGATCGGTCCTGCTGAATGGAGACCGGCAGCTTAATGGCCGACAAGGTATGCGGTTTACTAAGGCCAACTTGTACTCCGGCTGGAGGGAACGTAGTATGATCCTCAGTCCGGAGGGAGTATGTCTCATGCTCCTCTATAGGGGCGTGTGTTATGTATACCATGTTCACCGTTTTACCTCGGGGGGAAATTGCTTCTGACCCCCGGTATTTGTTTGGTGAATCTCTTCATCACCGCTATCATTGGGCGGTCCTTTCCCCTTATGTTCGGTGTTGAGCGTGCCAGCCTGTTTGAAGACCCAACAGCTTCTGTTGGTGTGAGTGGCTGGCTTATCGGGATTTCCATGAATCTGGCAGGGTCGATCCAATATCTTGTCTAAGGTGGATGGCTCATCTCTATTTGCCTTGAATGGCTTTTTCCGTTGACCGGGTTTGGGGCCACTAAATCCGGCGTTGACTGATATGTCGTGTGTTCTCTCATTATCATTGCAGCGTTTGTGTTTGTTGCGTCGTGGTTTGCCATTCCCGTCTCATACTTCGGAAGTACTCGGATACCTGGCACTGTTGCTTCTACGAGGGAGCCAGCTGTCTTCTCCCGCGCAAAGCCGGGTCATCAGAGCAGTAAGGGCTGACATGGATTTTGGTTTTTCTTGACCGATGTGGTGGGCGAGCCACTCGTCCCGGACGCTTTGTTTGAAGGATGCTAGGGCTTCCGCATCCGACAGTCGATGATTTGGTTCATTTTAACCAAGAACCTAGTCCAGAGCATCCTGGCTGACTCTCCGGGTTGTTGAATTATATGGCTTAAGTCATTGGTGTCTGGTGGCCAGACATATGTGCCTTGGAAGTTGTCGCGGAAGGCGTCTTCCAAATCCTCCCAGCTGCCAATAGAGTCTTCGAGCAAGCTGTTCAACTAGTGCCGAGCTGGACCTTTGAATTTTAACGGGAGGTATTTGATGGCATGAAGGTCATCTCCGCGGGCCATGTGGATATGGAGAAGGAAATCCTCGATCCAGACCACGAGATCAGTTGTTCCATCATATGATCCGATATTCGCGGGTTTAAACCCTTCTTGGAATTCGTGCTCCATTACTTCATCTTTGAAGCAAAGAGGGTGTGCGGCACCTCTATGTTGGGCCACATTGCGAGGTAGCTCTGATGGAGTCCGTCTGCGGTTTTCAGCCTAGGTTTGACTAGGCTTGTCACGTTCGAATAGATAGCCGTTGTCACGTGTCATCCTGGAGTCCTCGCCATGTGGAGTCCTCGCCACGTGTCATACTGCTAACACTCCAGACTCCTGGAGTCCTCGCCATCCGTAGATCGATCTGGTATGTCCTGCTCTATTGTCCAGGTCCTGCCAAAGGTCATATGTGTGACCGCGAGCTGTGTTGTCTCTGCCTTTATGGTGAGGAGGGGTGGGCTGGTGTTCGGCTTGAGTTGCCGCTTTGTCCCGACCACGTGGTGGTCGGTTAGCCGCATTGTGCGGTGAAGGTATGGGCTCCAGTGCCTCGTCATCGAACTGAGGTAGCAATTTGCGCTTCGGGTAAATTTTGACTGGGCGCTTGAGGCCGAATTCTTTGGCTGCTTGGACATCAGCCCATGTATCGTTGAGCAGATCTTGGTCAGCTTGAAGCTGCTGCTGCTGCTTCCTTTTAGGATCCTTGCAGTGGCTATTAGCCGGCGCTTGAAGCGCTCCTGCTCCTGAGGTTCCTCAGGCACGATAAAGTCCTCACTGCTGAGACTCACCTCATCCTCAGAAAGTGGAAGATAATTACTATCCTCTGAGTCGTCGTTTATGGCATGTTCATCGGGGCTAACTTGCCTGTTTTCTCGATCGTCCTGTTCAGTAGTTCGTTCATCAGGATCTTCTCTGTCTTTGGCACCGTCTGGAGTGTTGTCCTCTCCTGTGTCCGTATCGCCGTTTGTTCCATGACATGACTTAGAGCGGTGCCGCTGACACCGGCGTTTTGGTTGTATCACAGGAGGTTTGTCCTCAACTGGATCTGCTTTCTCATTGTCGTTAGTTCTCTTAGGTGTATCCACCATGTATACGTCGTAGGAAGAGGTGGCTGTCTAGCATTCGGTAAACGGCGGGTCTTGGCCCAGTTCCTCATTGGCATCGTCGTCCATACCGTTGATGTATTCGGAGCCGTAGTCGAGCGAGTCGGTTAAGTCTTCAATATTGTGTATGAAGTGGGCGGTGGGTGGGAAGAAAAATTCTCCGTTATCAATCTCTAGTTCGAACCGGATAGAGTTCGGTTGTGAGCCCCCGCTAAGGATTGTGCTCTTAACGAGTTTAGCACGTCGCCCAGAGGCGAATGCCGAAAGATGTCCGCGGTGCTGAATTCGGTGATCGATGACCGATCATGCTCGATGTGCACAGACGTGCATAGTTCAGAACCTCTAGCCGGAGACGGGTCCGTAGTTCCGGTGACATAGATGTCACTTGAGGTTAAGTCTATGTGCGCCTCCAACACTGCTGAGATCGCGGATTCCGTGGCGTGGTTGAGCTTCCTGTCTTCGGATGGCGCGATCTGCTCCGGATCTATGGCTGGAGCAGCTACAGGTACTACCCCCTGCGTATGGACCGGTGACAGATTTAGGTCATGTTCATCGTGGTGGCAGAGAGCAGCTACCGTGGTATCGAATCCGTCGAAGATCAAGTCTCCACGGACATCTGCGATGTAGTTCAAGTTTCCAAATCTGAACTGGTGGCCAGGGGCATAGCTTTCGATCTGCTCCAGATGGACAAGCGAGTTGGCCCGTAGTGCGAAACCGCTGAACACGAAGATCTGTCTGGGGAGGAAGACTTCTCCTTGGACAACATCGTTGTAGGTGATTGAAGGAGCCAACAAACCTTTTGAGGACGGCACAGTGGAACTCTCAATGAAAGCACCAATGTCGGTGTCAAAACCGGCGGATCTCGGGTAGGGGGTCCCAAACTGTGCGTCTAGGATCGATGGTAACAGGATACGGGGGACACAATGTTTACCCAGGTTCGGGCCCTCTCTATGGAGGTAATACCCTACTTCCTGCTTGATTGATCTTGATGAATATGAGTATTACAAGAGTTGATCTACTACGAGATCGTAATGGCTAAACCCTAAAAGTCAAGCCATGCTATGATTATTCGAAGATATCTACGGACCTAGCCCTCCGGTTTATATAGACACGGGAGGGGTCTAGGGTTACACAAGGTCGGTTACAAAGAAAGGAATCTTCATAGTCGACGCCAAGCTTGCCTTCCACGCCAAGGAGAGTCCTATCCGGTAACGGGTAGAGTCTTCGGTCTTCGTATCTTCACGGCCCAACAGTCCAGCCCATATCGATAGGTCGGACGCCCGAGGACCCCTTAGTCCAGGACTCCCTCACTCACTCTATTATGTTCTCACCCCTCTAAACCTATCAGATGCCTCCGAGACGTGACCCCGGATTTGTCTTCCCATCGGAGCTCACTCAGTTGATCCAATAGCAGAATGCCTTGATGCAGTTGCTAGTCCAGAACCAAAGCAACAACAACAACAACAACAACAACAACAACAACAACAACAACAACAACAACAACAACAACAACACACCGCCACCACCTCAATTTGACAACTTAGCCCGTTTCCTAAGGTTGAATCCGCCGGTGTTCTCCAGTAGCACCGAGCCGATTATTGCTGATGACTGGCTCCGCAGGATTGGAAGGGAACTGACCACTGCAGGATGCACTGATGCTGAGAAGGTGTGCTTTACCGCACACCAACTGGATGGACCCGGAACCTCATGGTGGGAGAACTACACAGCCACTTTCCATGTAGCCAATGTCACTTGGGATCAGTTCCAGCAAGCATTCCGCACTGCACACGTCTCAACCGGAGCTATGAGCATGAAGAAGCGTGAGATTCACAATTTACACCAGGGAAATCGTATCATGGGGTAGTACGTGGACGAGTTCAGTAAGTTAGCTCGCTATGCCCTAGATGATGTGGCCACAGATGCCACGAAGCAGGAGAAGTTAAGGTCTGAATGACGAGCTGAGTATGCAGTTGATGGTGGCAACATTTGCCAACTACCAGGAGTTGGTAGATAGGGCCCTCATGATTGAAGGCAAGCAACAACAGATAGAGAGCCGCAAAAGGAAGTATGGACAGGGGAAGTACAACTCTCGAGCTCAGCAGAAGCCTCGTTTTACTCCAAACTCGGGAGGACATACCCATCATAACCATGGAGGCCACACTCGCAATGGAGGGAGTTCGCATAACCACAATGGCCCCAAGAATGGTAATGGGAATGGAGAAAACAACGGTCAGAACCGTTTCAACCCCACTACACCTGCCAAGAAGGATCTAAATCACATTACTTGTTTCAAGTGCGGGAGGATTGGACACTACGCCACCGAGTGTACTGAAGCAACACTGGTGCGCGTCGGTCCAAAACAAACGGTTTTTAACCCCTCTGCGCGATGGCATATGGAACCGTCTCCAAGTGAGTGTGGGCGATAGGGGGGTCCTTCCCACACGACCCAGAAACCGTCAGGGATAGGGAGGCTTGATGCATACAGTTGTCCCTATATAACCGTTTCCGATATCTCAAATATCCCAAACGCTTCATCCTTGCCACTCATTCGTGCTTGCATTGCCATCGCAATATGAGTTTTGTGGTTCTGCCTAAAACCAGGAAGATTCCAGGCACGGCAGTTTTCTAGGCAGATTCTAGGCACGGGAGATTTACGATTCCTGGCACATCACAAATAGTTCATGATTATAAACAATGTACGATAGGTAGACAATCACACACATTTAGTTTTCCCGCACCATATGTGATAGTGTCTGACATCACACACACTTTGCAAATGGCAACTGTGTGCATGCTTGCACACATTTCCTCTCTATGAACCGTCTCGGATTATGGTGTATATCGCAAACGTTTGTGTTTTACCAACCGTGTGTGCCGTAATGACCTGCACAACGTAATTTCTCCCTAATTTAATTGCTACTGTTTAAAATTGTACCTAATTTAAACTTGAAAGTAGGCTATAGCTTTATTCATATCCATCAGGTTCAAACAACCAATGCATTATTCGATTCATAGGTACATATGTTTAAGAATTACAGAAGCACCAAATAAAGAATGATGTACCAGGGTTCTATACTTGTACTATTACAAAGAAAGAGACGACAGACATTCCAGTTGCTGAACAAGGTGAAGCGGAATGGCCCTATTGTGCTCTCCTGGATGCAGAAGGCATGCAGGACTCTAGTCCAACCCCTTGTGATGGCCGGCCGCCAATCATGTAGTTTGAGAGGTAATCTTGAGTAAACTGCTTCAGGATCCACTTCAAAAGAAAAAAGATTCAGATATTGTCATCTAACACAACTCATTACGGGCAGTAAAAAGAAGGCTACAGGGTTAATGTTATATGTACCTAAAAGCACCAAGTTAATATTAGAAGCTAAACAACAAATGAAAAATGATGTAGTACAACACTCCATCCATCCCATTATATAAGATTTTATTACATGTATATCTAGACATCATCAGAACATTAAGGCAACACTCTTCCTTGTTGCTATGTAGCCTGGGATTGCATATTTAGACATTCAGTACAATGCATGTTGCTAAACAACAATTGAAAAACGAAAAGGCATGTTAACTGCAATATCCTTAACAGCAACCAAATATCGTAATTCATAGTGGTATTGTTGAAACTGTTATTGATGAAATTGAACTGCACAGCAAATAGTTGCAGATATAGAGCATCACATTGTGAAGAACTAAAATAAACAAGTCATAAGGACATCTCTAGGCGATCCTTAGAAAGTTAAAGGACAAAAACCCTTAGTATATATATATATATATACTCCAGCAATTTTTGGCCTTTTCTAGTCGATCCCCTAAACATAAGGTTGTAAACTTCAATTTGATCAAGTTCAAAGCAGGTTCAACCGAAAGTAGCATGCATTCAAACATAAACATAGATAGTTTTGCATAACCGAACATAAACATAAATTTAAACTAAGCTAAACTACTTTGGGTCAAAGTAGAGGTCGAGCCAATCCTTCCTCGTCATGTACGATGTGCCGCGAGCTGGGTCCGGGCCAATACTATCGTCGGGGTCGTTGGGGAAGGCACTCCTCCACTCATCGACGTCAATATCCTCATCCTTAGGGCCCACCTTGACGCCCTCCGCATTGCCGTCGTCGCTGCCTTCGACCTCGTCATCAGAGGAGAGTGCGATAACCTCGCCGCCCTCCGCGCCGCCGTCCTCACCGCCTTCGACCTCGTCATCGAAGGAGAGCGCGATAACCTTGCCGCCCTCAGCGCCGGCAAAGATCGCCCGCTCCGCCTCCACGAGCTTCGGGTGCTGCCGGCGGAGCTCTTGCATGCAGGCCTCGTCAACGGCCTCGGCCTCGAGACGCTCCCACGCCTCGCGGTCCTCCTGCGCCATAGCCGAGCTCACCACCCCTGTTTCCGGCGGAACGAGGTGGACCGGGCGTGTGCCGAAGGGGAAATTGAGCCTAGCCGCCGCACCGTGGTAGAGGACCTGCTAGAGGTCGTACAACATGGCCGCGAGCTCGGCCGTGTGGAAGCTACCAAGCCACCGGTGGGTGTGGGTCTCTCGATCTGTAATTTCAGCGACCCATGTCCCCCACCGCTGCTGCCGGACCACGAAGTAGGACTTCGTCGGCTATGGGTCCGAGGGACGACGGGGAAGTCCTCGAACCGGCGTAGGGGCACGGCGGCGGGCGGATCGGGGGACCGGCGACAGCGGATCTGGCCCGCGGAGGATGACGGGGACACCTCGCCGGCAACCTTGCCGGCGTCGGGCATAAAGACCGTGATAAACCACTTTTTGGCCATTGGCTACTCGAGCTCCCCGGCACACATGCATAGGTAGAGGATGGAGGCACCGGCGATGGCGGCGACCTAGCAATGGTTTCGAGGGTTGTGCGTGTCTGTGTGAGCGGAGGTTGTGTTTGAGGAAATACTGCGGCAACTGAAAATTTTACTAGGCGGGAGTAACAAGGCGGGGCTACTGAAAATTTGGATCAAGGGCGAGCAACTATTTTTGAGATTGCGAGGGATGCAAGGGCGGGAGTAAAATGCTGGGGCTACTAAAAATTTGAATCAAGGGACAGAAGCAGAGCGGGAGTAACAGACATCACACATGGTCCACACATACTAATTGTGTGCTATCAAACACTAAAACCTTCCAGGCGGTAGATATTTTCGAGATTGTGAGGGATGCAGAGGCAGGAGTTTTAGGGGAGCGAGCTAGTGTGCTTGACACGCCGGTTGTTGATTGTAGCCGATGCACCTTCTCGTGTAAGCCATATCTGTACTATACACCGACGGTGCTCCAAGATAATTTTTTACTACATCTCACACAGTTGGTGAGAATAAACTATGTGGGATCTACTTGATTTGAATTACAAAATGGGGTCACAGCAGAAATGGACGGTGTTTGAATTGCTAGACCTTTTATCTACAGTGAACATGCAACTGTATGTGTGTCGTAAAAGAATTGGAATTATTCAGGGTTCGTTTGGAAATTTCATACATTAAACTGGTTTTCTAGCCATTTCAGGTGGACAATTCAAAATTAAACTACATGCACATGCTCCGGTGCATACAAATTGGTTGAAAAATCAAATATGTGTCCTTCAGTGCATGCTTAGGTCCCATGGAAGAAATGGGAATGAATTTTTCACGGTTCGTTTGGCCTTTTTTATACATTAACTGGGTTCTCTAGGCATTTCATGTGCATAATTCAAATTTGAACTACAAGCACATGCTCCAATGCACCAAAGTTGGTTGAAAATCACATGAGTGTCCTTAGGTGAATTTCTAGGCCCCATGCAAGAGATGGGAATGAAATTCAAACACAAGGGCACTGTTGATTGCCGGCAAAACGTTGAGATACCTTATTTCTAAATTCTAGTAAATCCAAAACTCGTCTGATATTCATGAAACTTGGCATGCTATCATGGAGCGGCATCAACATGCCGTGGTGAAAATTTTGTCCCATTTGGGGCAGGTTCGGGTATAAGCTTCTCACAAACCAGAGCTTCTCACAACAAGCATGATGGTTTTGATAAGGAACGTGCCACCTTCGGTGACGGGATGATATTCGTTGCCTCTTATTGCTTTCAAAAAAATTCCAGTGTCAACATAGAACAACAGGAGTGTTATGTTCAGTCTTGGAATTTTTCGGGGTTTGTTTGGCCTTTTTATACATTAACTCGGTTTTCTGGGCATTTTATGTGCATAATTCAAATTTGAACTACAAGCACATGCTCCAATGCACCAAATTGGTTGAAAAACACATGTGTGTCCTTGGGTGAATTTCTAGGTCCCATGGAAGAGATGGGAATGAAATTCAAACACCAGGGCATTGTTGATTGCCGTCAAAATGTTGAGATGCCTGGTTTTTAAATTCTAGTAAATCCAATACTCGTATGAAATTCATGAAACTTGGCATGCTATCATGGAGCGGCATCGACATGCCGTGGTGAAAATTTTGTCCCATTTGGGGCAGGTATGGGTATAAGCTTCTCACAACCCAGAGCTTCTCACAACAAGCATGATGGTTTCGATAGGGAACGTACCACCTTTGGGGACAGGACAATATCCGTTGCCGCTTATTGCTTTCAAAAAATTTCTAGTGTCAACATAGAACAACAGGAGTGTTGTATTCAATCTTGGAATTTTTCGGGTTCGTTTGGCCTTTTTTATGCATTAACTTGGTTTTCTAGGCATTTTATGTGCATAATTCAAATTTGAACTACAAGCACATGCTCCAATGCACTAAGGTTGGATGAAACATCACATGTGTGTCCTTGGGTGAATTTTTAAGTCCCATGCAAGAGATGGGAATGAAATTCAAACACCAGGGCACAGTTGATTACCAGAAAAACGTTGAGATGCCTGGTTTTTAAATTCTAGTAAGTCCAAAACTCGTGTGAAATTCATGAATGCTATCATGGAGCGGCATCAACATGACGTGTTAAAAAATTTGTCCCATTTGGGGCAGGTTCAGGTATATGCTTCTCACAAACCAGAGCTTCTCACAACAAGCTTGATGGTTTCAGTAGGGAACGTCCCACCTTTGGGGACGAAATGATATCCATTGCCTCTTATTGCTTTCAAAAAAAAATTCTCGTGTCACCATAGAACAACAAGAGTGTTGTGTCAAATTTTGGGATTTTTCGGGGTTCGTTTGGACATTTTTATGCATTAACTGAGTTTTTAATGCATTTATGTGCATAATTCAAATTTGAACTACATGCACATGCTCCAATTCACTAAGGTTGGTTGAAAAATCTAATCTGTGTCCTCGCGAATTTCTAGGTCCCATGCAAGAGATGGGAATGAAATTCAAACACCATGACACTGTTGATTGTCGGCAAAACGTTGAGATGCATGGTTTTTAAATTCTAGTAAATCCAAAACTCATCTGAAATTCATGAAACTTGGCATGCTATCATAGAGCAGCATGAACATGTCGTGTTAAAAAATTTGTCCCATTTGGGGCAGGTTCGCGTATATGCTTCTCACAAACCAGAGCTTCTCACAACAAGCATGATGGTTTCGGTAGGGAACGTCCCACCTTTGGGGATGAAATGATATTCATTTCCTCTTATTGCTTTCAAAAAATTTCTCGTGTCAACATAGAACAACAGGAGTGTTGTGTCAATTTTTGGGATTTTTCGGGGTTCGTTTGGACATTTTTATGCATTAACTGAGTTTTCAATGCATATATGTGCATAATTCAAATTTGAACTACATGCACATGCTCTAGTGCATAAAATTGGTTGAAAAATCAAATATGTGTCCTTGGGTGCATGCTTAGGTCCCATGCAAGAAATGGGAATGAATTTCAAACACCAGGGCACCGTTGATTGCTAGCAAAACATTGATATGCCTCGTTTTTAAATTCTAGTAAATCCAAAAATCGTCTCAACTTCATGAAACTTGGCATGCTTTCATGGAGCGGCATCAACATGCTGTGGTAAATTTTTTTGTCCCGTTTGGGGCAGGTTTTGGGTATATGCTTCTCACAAACCAGAGCTTCTCACAACAAGCATCATGGTTTCGGTAGGGAACGTCCCACCATTGGGGACGAAACGATATTCACTGCCTCTTATTGCTTCCAAAACTTTTCTCGTGTCAACATAGAACAACATGAGTGTTGTGTCATTTTTTGTGATCTTTTGGGGTTCTTTTGGACATTTGTATGCATTAACCGAGTTTTCAATGCATTTATGTGCATAATTCAAAGTTGAACTACATGCACATGCTCCAATGCATATAAGTTAGTTGAAAAATCAAATCTGTGTCCTTGGGTGCATGCTTAGGTCCCATGCAGGAAGTGGGAATGAATTTCAAACACCAGGGCACCGTTGATAGCCCACAAAACATTGAGATGCCTGGTTTTAAATTCTAGAAAATCCAAAACTCGTCTGAAATTCATGAAACTTGGCATGCTATCATGGAATGGCACCCGACATGATGTGGTATTTTTCGTGTCCATTTTGAGAGAAGGCGCACTCGGATATTGACAGCTAACAAAGGCATTTTGAAAAAAATAGTTTCCACTTCAATATCTCAAATGTTTGTATAATTAAAACCTTGTGCATTCTGTTAACCATTCATGTGACTCCACGTGTCTTGGTTTTAATGGATGTAGGAGGTGCCGTGCGGACAGCTGCTTGACCTTGACTGAACGGGAGGCATGCGAGGGCAGTTTGGTGCGCAGGCTGACCGAGAGGCGTGCAAGCTCTCCTCTAATGCGCAGGCTCACTAGGAAGTGTGCGAGCTGTACGCTACGCAGGCTCGCTGGGAAGCGAGCCCTTTGACTTCCATGGCCGCCCGCCTTCCTCTCCATTAATGGCGCCCAAGCCACTATTTAATACGGATGGCCTTATTGTTCGCCTCCCATTCCCCAACCCCTTGCAGACCTCCACCGCCATGGCGCAGAATGATCATCTGCCACTAGTCTCAAGTTTGGTGAAGTCGACTCCGAGCCGGAGGAGATAGAAAATAAGGAGGAATGGGGCCTCATGAACATGACCCAGAATGAGCTGACCGCGGCGGTTGCGGCCCCCGCTCCCGTCCCAGCTCCCATCCCCGCGCCCGCGTCAGTGACCATCCCCGTAGCATTGACGGGCTGGTTGCCGAGCAATATCGCAGAGCTAGAAGCCGCGGGCGTTAGCAAGGTCTCTGCGGACCCACGCGAGCTCGTGTACATGCCAGCGCCAGTGCCCGTGCCTGTGCCCGCCCCTCCACCCACCATGGCGCCGGCCACGTGCGTTTGGCTGCACCCGCCGCGCCCGTGCGCGCCCCTCCAGCCACCGTGGCGCCGGTCCCCATGCGTTTGGCTGCACCCTCCACGCCCGTGCCCGTGTGACCCCCCCTCCTCAGCTGCATGGGACGTTGCCATCGAATGCTACCTCTCAGCGGTGCCAGTTGCCATCCTCCCGCGCCCCGCCCGTCGATCACGCGACGACATGATGTTTGATTTACAATTGAAGAACATTTTGTGCTTCCTTGAAGACTTCAACAACAGCGACCCAGAGGATGACAACGACAAAAACGGCGCAACACGCAGCCTCCGCCGCCGCTGGAAATAGTTTTTTTGGGGGTTTAATACTATATCTTGAATTCTCGATCATATGAATATAAATTCGTTGTGTGACTGAATGAAAGATATGGTTTGAACAAACTTGCATTTTTCTCTCTTAATGTACATACTTTTCAAATGCTTTTCTTTTAAAAAAACGTCAACGGGTTTTAAATATAAGACACTCATCACAAACGTTTTAGTTAGAACACCTGTGTGCAAACCGACAACTTCCCCAGGAAGCCAAGGCAAAATGTGTCGAGCAAGATTTCTACATCCATTGAACGCAAACGGTTATTTTGCACGACCCATGTGCAACCACGTACAAACAATTGGATAGGATTTGCATATCTGTCATTTTGGGTATGTTGCCATTTCTCTAACTGGAAAGATTGACATTATCTAGTAACATTGCCATTTGTCAACCTTGTGACACTGTGATTTGTCAAAATATGCAGCTACAAATCTTTTTTTGTGGGTCCTAAATTCTAAATTCACTAGCACTATCTAATTTTTGCAAGTAAAATCACTAGTACTGTTCATATGGACATCACTAGCAGGTGTGAGTTCATGGACGCATATGCAAATGTACCATTGATTACATACAACAAGTCATCAACCCACAACAACAACGAGGATACACATTGGATTATAGATCATTTCCAACAAAACATTCTAGTAAAGTTTTTCTCACACAACAAATAACAAAGCGATGAAATGAACTTCATCTCAACCACTCGTCGGCGTTGGAAACACTTGCTTTGAACTAGAAGTGATTCTCTGGGAAGGCCAGCTACTGTCAATCTCGAGACCGACACAGTACTGATCATCCAGGCTGAAGCGGCCTATTTCAATACCCATATTGGGATGGCTGGGAAGCATAGTAATGTCCGAGGTATAGATACAGTTGCTTCTCATAAATGGTAGTAACGTTGTGTCAACAGCAACTGGATCGCCTTCCACCATCATTGGATAGTTTTGTCCAAGGAAGAGCAAGTTTCCTCCAAGACTTTCAATACTGAACCAGGGAGAAGGTGTTGGCGCTAGTACACTAGTATCCATCCTGAATACCCTGCAACGGATGCTGGAATAGGCCCGGAGAGTGCGACCATACGAGACAACACATGCTTCCTGAGTAACATCAGCAGTGCCCCGTATATAGACAAGAAGAGGTGATCCATCGGAACAAGTTGCCAGGCGCCACTGAGTATATGGGTCCTGCTCGTCCTCATGCTCGTGAATAAAATTTTCAAGTATAGGTGGTGGAATGTTCACAGGACCTTGGAAACACAAGAAGGTTAATTAGTAAAGGGAAACTAGCTAACCCGCATGCATGTGGATGAAACAATTATAATTACGATGGAAGACAAATGTACCGAAATCATGAGGATTCCATGCAAAAACAGTGCCACGAGTGGTGGCAGCAAACACAAGACCCTCGTATTGAATTGCATCACAGTACTCATCCGTGTATAGAAACTGAATTTTGAGCAATGTCCATCGAGGCGTGGAAGTAAGGAAGGAAACAAGCTTGTTGAAGATAGCAACAACTTCATAGTTCGTGTAATCCCAAGAGCGGTTGGGAAATCGAAAAATTGCTATCTTTCGTAGACGGCAGTTACCATGATCGTATTTGAACTCACGTAGACCATCTGTGTGCTCAACCTCTGGGCAGTCTGAGATTTTTGGAAGTGGAACCCGGTGATGAGTGTACACATTCACAAGTTCCCACTCGCGGTTGTACCCAATATAAACAACCCAATCTTCATTTGCGCCTGCCCAAGCCTTGCCCTTAAGAGATGGCATCTTAACATCACACGTATCATTATCAAGCGGCATCAACTTGCACAATTCGAGGCTTCCATCATCCCCACGCCAGTCAGCAGGGTCACGGCGAACAATATAGGGGAGATCAAACCGCTCCTGGACCCTTGGGTTGCTTGTAATGATGTTATTAGTTGAGTCAAGAATGGTCTTGAACGAACCTGCCATGTTAGCCGAGGTGATGATGTCGCATCGATTAATGAGTTCCTCCATCACGTCATCATTCAGACCGGGGCAGGAATAACGGGTTCGTTTCCGGCTTTTTCCCTCCATGGAGAAGACCATCAAACAATGGCATAAGGAAGGGTGAAGGCAAATGGAGGAGGGAGGAAGAGCTAGCGTGCGACAACAGTTCCAAATCGAGAGGGAAAGGCAAACAGTCGGTGGACGGTTGCCACGATACATGAAGAGGCATCTGGGAAGCGAACGGTTGCCACAGAGGTCACACACTGACGATAACGGCCGAGTGAACCGCATGCAATCCCATCGCACAACACACACGTCTTAGTAAGTTGAACCGTTTCTGTTCTCTTGTGTCAACGCAAACTATTCATCCGAGTGAACCGCATGCCGTATATCACACACACCTTGATCTGGCTGACCGTTTCTTTTGTGTTGCCTAATCACAAACAGTTCATCCGAGTGAACCGTATGTTGTATATCGCACACACCTTGATCTGGCTGACTGTTTCTTTTGTGTTGCCTAATCACAAACAGCTCATCCGAGTGAACCGTATGTTGTACATCGCACACGCCTTCATCTGGCTGCCCGTTTCTTTTGTTCCTCCTCATCGCAAATAGTTAATTCAACTGAACCGTATGCCCTTCATCGCACATGCAACTAAAATCTGAACCGTGTTTGATGCATCCTCCATCGCAAACGTTTTCACCTTTTTGACGGTTTTCATACACCACCGTTTGCGATTATTGCATCGCACACAGTTTCTCGAAGGGTCTCCGATTGAAGTGTCACGTCAGCAGCATCTTGCAGTAGTGCAAAGAATGGAAATGGCAATGGCAGCTCAGGGAAGAAGCCAAACCCTTTCACCAGAGGTCAGGTGAACCACATCAACATGGAGGAAGTTGAAGAGCAGCCTGACGCAGCGATTGGTAAGTTTTTGATTAAGTCATCTACCGCTCTCGTTCTTTTTGAAACTAGTGCATCGCATTCATACATATCAAGGGGATTTGTGGACAAGTTTAAGTTGCCAACCTTAGCCCTTAGGTTACCCATGTTAGTAAGCTCGCCAGGAGCAGAGTATATGGCCAGCCAATGGCGTGATCGGTTACCATTAACCATTGGTAGCCATGTTTTCCCCTCAAACCTATTAATTTTGGAGTCACAAGGATTGGATATAATACTACGCATGGATTGGCTATCGAAGTATGGAGGAAACATCGATTGTGCTAGTAAGTCGATACTACTCACCACCCCTGAGGGAAAAAGGATCAAGTATGTATCCAGGTATGCACCAAGGAGAACTCAAGTAAATTCCCTCTCGGGAGTTTTTCAGGAGGAAGTGCCAGTTGTGAAGGATTACCCTAATGTATTTCTAGAGGAATTACCAGGCATACCACCAGATCGAGACGTATAATTTTTGATAGAGCTGTTGCCTGGCACCGGACCAATATCAAAGAGACCGTATCGGATGCCCGCGAATGATCTGGAGGAAATTAAGAAACAGATTAAGGAGTTATTGGAGAAAGGTTATATTCGACCCAATTCATCACCGTGGGGAGCCCCAGTGCTCTTAGTTGAGAAGAAGGATGGATCTTTGAGAATGGTTGTTGATTATCGTGCATTGAATGAGGTGACGATCAAGAACAAGTACCCACTACCGATGATCAATGATTTGTTCGACCAGCTGCAGGGAGCTAAAGTATTCGCCAAAATCGATGTTCGATTAGGATACCACCAGCTGAAGATCCAAGAATAGGATATACCCAAGACAGCCTTTACCACAAGATATGGGCTATATGAGTACACGGTCATGTCTTTTGGATTGACTAATGCCCCTACCTATTTTATGAGTATGAGGAATAAGGTGTTCATGGAGTTCTTGGATAAGTTTGTTGTGGTGTTCATTAATGACATATTGGTGTACTCAAAGAACGAACAAGAACACAAGGAACAATTGTGCTTAGTTCTCGAGAAGCTCAGGGAAGATCAGCTTTACGCCATGTTCAGCAAATGTGAGTTTTGGTTGAAGGAAGTTGGATTTCGTGGGCATGTTATATCAGGAGAAGGTATAGCAGTCGACCCTACCAAGGTCCGGTCTGTCACTGAGTGGCTGGCACCCACCTCAGTTTGAGAGATCCGTAGTTTTCTTGGACTCGTAGGATACGATAGGAGGTTCATTGAGATTTTTTTCCAAGATTGCGAAGCCCATGACAGAGTTATTGAAGAAGGACACCAAATTCATATGGACCAAGGAATGTGAGGCCAGTTTTCAGGAATTGAAGAAACGTTTGGTTACAGCCCCAGTGCTACGGATATACGCAAGGATTTCCAAGTTTATTGTGACGCTTATTGCTTGGGACTTGGAGGTGTACTTATGTAGGACGGAAGAGTTGTTTCATATGCCTCACATCAGCTTTGACCTCATAATTTGAACTATGGCACGCATGATTTGAAGTTAGTAGCCGTAGTACATGCGCTCAAGACCTCGAGACATTTTCTTATTCGAAACCGTTGTGATCTATACACGGACCAAAAGAGTTTGAAGTATATTTTCACACAGAAGGAGTTGAATCTCAGGCAGAGGAGATGGTTGGAGCTCATAAAGGATTATGACATGAAGCTACATTATCATCCAGGAAAGGCCAATGTTGTACCAGATGCTTTGAGCCGCAAGAGTTGTGTCAACACTCTCGTAACCGGAGGATTAGCAAAGGAGTTAGTCAACGATCTCAAGGAACTTCGTTTGGAGATAGTTCCAAGAGGTTTTGTTGCAGCATTGGAGGTTCAGTCCATGTTATTGGGAAAGATTCAAGAGGCCCAGAAGACTGATAAGGAGATTGCAAAAATAAAGGGAAGGATGAGTAAAGGAAAAGCCAAGGGTTTTCGTGGGGACGAACACGAAACTTTATGGTTTGAGGACCGTATTTATGTGCCCAATGACCTAGAGATCAGGAAGTTAATACTTCAGGAAGCTCATGACTCACCATACTCGATTCACCCCGGAAACACTAAGATGTATTTGGATTTGAAGGAATGTTTTTGGTGGACCGGTATGAAGAAGGATATTTCCTAGTATGTAGCAATATGTGATGTATGCCAGAGAGTTAAGGCAGGACACCAGAAGCCAGCAGGGTTACTACAGCCTATGCCGATACCCGAATGGAAGTGGGACAAACTTGGCATGGATTTTATCACCGGATTACCCAGGAACCGATCAGGATATGACTCTATCTGGGTAGTGATGACCCACAAGCATAGGGGATCTATCGTAGTCCTTTTGATAAGTAAGAGTGTCGAACCCAACGAGGCGTAGAAGGAAATGATAAGCAGTTTTCAGTAAGGTATTCTCTGCAAGCACTGAAATTATTGGTAACAAATAGTTTTGTGATAAGGTAATTTGTAATGGGTAACGAGTAATAAATGTAAATAAGGTGCAGAAAGATGGCCCAATCCTTTTTGTAGCAAAGGACAAACCTAGACAAACTCTTATATAAAGGAAAGCACTCCCGAGGACACATGGGAATTATCGTCAAGCTAGTTTTCATCACGTTCATATGATTCGCGTTTGGTACTTTGATAATTTGATATGTGGGTGGACCGGTGCTTGGGTACTTCCCTTCCTTGGACAAGCATCCCACTTATGATTAACCCCTATTGCAAGCATCCGCAACTACAAAAGAAGTATTAAGGTAAACCTTACCATAACATGAAACATATGGATCCAAATCAGCCCCTTACGAAGCAACTCATAAACTAGGGTTTAAGCTTCTGTCACTCTAGAAACCCATCATGTACTTATTACTTCCCACTTACCTCCTCTAGGCCCAAACAATGGTGAAGTTTCATGTAGTGGATGTTCACATGACACCACTAGAGGAAAAACAACATACATCTCATCAAAATATCGAACGAATACCAAATTCACATGACTACTTATAGCGAGACTTCTCCCATGTCCTCAGGAACAAATGTAACTACTCACAAATCATGTTCATGTTCATAATCAGAGGGGTTTTAATATGCATAAAGGATCTGAACATATGATCTTCCATCGAATAAACCAACTAGCATCAACTACAAGGAGTAATAAACACTACTAGCAACCCACAGGTACCAATCTGAGGCTTTGGGACAAAGATTGGATACAAGAGATGAACTAGGCTTTGAGATGAGATGGTGCTGGTGAAGATGTTGATGGAGATTGTCCCCTTCCGGATGAGAGGATCGATGGTGATGACGATGGTGATGATTTCCCCCTCCCGGAGGGAAGTTTCCCCGGCAGAACAGCTCCGCTACAGCCCTAGATTAGTTCCGCCAAGGTTCCGCCTCGTGGCGGTGGAGTTTCGTCTCGTGAGCTAGCTTATGATTTTTTCCTGGACGAAAGACCTCATATGGAAGAAGATGGGCATCAGAGGGCTGCCAAGGGCCCACAAGGCAGGGGGCACGCCCCCACCCTCGTGGATGGTGGGTGGCCCCCCTCTCATACTTCTTTCGCCCAATATTTTTTATATATTCTAAAACGTGCTCCCTTGAAGGTTCAAGACTTTTGGAGTTGTGCAGAATAGGTCTCTAATATTTGCTCATTTTCCAGCCCAGAATTCCAGCTGCCGACATTCTCCCTCTTCATGTAAACCTTGTAAAATAAGAGAGAATATGCATAAGTATTGTGGCATAATGTGTAATAACAACCCATAATCCAACAAATATCAATATAAAAGCATGATGCAAAATGGACGTATCAACTCCCCAAGCTTATACCTCGCTTGTCCTCAAGCGAAAGCCGATATCGAAAAATATGTCCACATGTTTACAGATACAGGTGTCGATAAAATAAAATACGGACATGAGGGCATCATGATCATTCTTATAATAGCAACATATATAAATATTGTCATATGATTTCTTATGCTAAAGTAACAATTCATTCACAATTTCAAGTATGAATTAGAAACTTTATTGAGAACCAACAAACTATAATATCAGCCATTGAAGCAATTGAAATTTATCATAACATCAGAAAGAGTCAATATAAGAGCTTTTCAGCAAGTCCACATACTCAACCATCATTTAGTCTTTCACAATTGCTAACACTCACGCAATATTTATGGTTATGAAGTTTTAGTCGGACAAAAAGAAAGATAGGGGCTTATAGTTTTGCCTCCCAACCTTTTACCTCAAGGGTAATGTCAACAATAATAGTTCATGAAAACTCACATCCAATTAGCTATATATATCAGGATCTTTCCAACACATTGTGCTTGCCAAAGGATAAAGTGTAAAAAGGAAAGGTGAAGATCACCATGACTCTTGCATGAAGTATAAGACAAGAATAAAAGATAGGCCCTTCACGGAGGGAAGCACAGGTTGTCATGTGCTTTTATGGTTGGATGCACAAAATCTTAATGCGAAAGAACGTCACTTTATATTGCCACTTATGATATTGACCTTTATTATGCAGTCTATCGCTTTTATTTCTTCCACATCACAAGATCGTACAAAGCTTATTTTCTCCACACTAATAAATCATGCATATTTAGAGAGCAATTTTTATTGCTTGCAACGATGACAACTTACTTAAAGGATCTTACTCAATCCATGGGTAGATATGGTGGACTCTTATGGTAAAACTGGGTTTAAGGATATTTGGAAGCACAAGTAGTATCTCTACTTGGTGCAAAGAATTTGGCTAGCATCAGAGGGAAAGGAAAGCTCAACATGTTGGATGATCCATTACAATATAATTTACTTTAGATGTAAGAAAACATAACCCATTACGTTGTCTTCCTTGTCCAACGTCAACCCTTTAGCATGTCATATTTTAATGAGTTCTCACAATCATAAAAGAGGTCCAAGATAGTATATTTATATGTGAAAACCTCTCTTTCTTTATTATTTCCTATTAATTGCAACGATGACCAAAACTATGTTTGTCAACTCTCAACAACTTTTATTCATCATACCCTTTATATGTGAAGTCATTACTCTCCATAAGGTCCATATGATCTATTTATTTCTTTTTATTCTTTCTCTTTTATTTTATTCCCTCAAGATCATAGCAAGATAATCAAGCCCTTTACTCAACACTAATATTTATTATATATAGCTCACGGACTCGATTACATAGAAGGATCATAAAGCAATACTCAAAACTAGATCATACTAAAACTTTTATTCTACTAGATCAAGATATTACCAAAAGGATCGAACTAAGAAAAATGGTAAATATAAAAGTGTGATGGTGATACAATACCGAGGCACTCCCCCAAGCTTGGCAGTTGCCAAGGGGAGTGCCCATACCCATGTGCTTATGTCTCTTTCTTCAGAGGTGGTGATGATGGAGTTGTTGATGGCATGTGCTTCTTCCTTAATTTGTGCTTGAGGATATAATTTTTCTCCCTTAGGTCATCGATCTCCCGCTCAAGGCTTAATACTTTTTTGCATAGTTCCTGTTTGTTCTCCTGCAAGAGGCGAAAAGGGATAAACTCGATCTTAGGTTTCTTTGCTCTATCAGAGAGTCTTGACTTTTTGAACTCCACATGCATGTCCATAGGTTGAGGTAATGGGACTTCATCTTCATCTGAGCTCGTCTCCTCCTTTCCCCTAGGCTCATAGTCTTCTTCTTCCTCCGTGGTCCAACCACAATGCTCCAAGTCCCCGTAGGCCTTATGATCTGCAAGGTAATCAGCCACATAGCTTTCTCCCTCCGAATCTTGGGATGACATATTGCTCTAATTTGTAGCAGAAACAGCTCGAAACAAAGACACATGATATTTGCATGAGACGGTGGTCAAAACCTTCGGGAGATTATATAATGAATTTTTACCGACCAAAAGAAGTATCGTGCAAGAAAACGGAGTCCAGAGAGCACACGAGGTGCCCACAAGGCTGGGGGCGCGCCCAGGGGGTAGGGCGCACCCTCCACCCTCGTGGACGCCTCGTGTCCTTCCTGGACTACTTCTTATTTTCCTATTTTCTTAAATATTCCAAAACAGAGAAAAATTGCTATTAGAACTGTTTTGGAGTCAGTTTACTTACCGTACCTCATACCTATTCCTTTTTGGAGTCTGAAATTTTCTGGAAGGTGTCCTTTATGTACTCCTCTGGGGTTACGGTTTCAATAACATTAGGTTCAACATTTATAGGATTACGTGAGATATAATGTTTGATTCTTTGACCGTTCACCACCCTCGGATCCATGCCTTCGAAGTTGTTGATTTTTATGGCACCAAAATGGTAGACCTCCTCGATAACGTAAGGACGTTCCCATTTAGAGAGGAGTTTTCCTGCAAAAAATCTTAAACGAGAGTTGTATAACAATACATAATCACCTACATTAAACTCAAGTTTTTGTATCCTTTTGTCATGCCATCTTTTAACTTTTTGTCTAAACAGTTTGGCATTCTCATAGGCATGGATTCTCCATTCATCAAGTGAGCTAATGTCAAAAGGCCTCTTCTCACCGACAAGTTTGAAATCATAATTGAGCTCTTTAATGGCCCAATATGCCTTATGTTCTAGTTCGAGAGGTAAGCGACATGCTTTTCCATATTCCATCTTATACGGAGACATACCCATAGGATTCTTATATGCAGTTCTATAGGCCCATAATGCATCATACAGTTTCTTGGACCAATTCTTTCTAGATCTATTAACAATCTTTTGCAAAATTAATTTAAGCTCTCTATTACTCAATTCTACTTGACCAATAGACTATGGATGATATGGAGATGCAATTCTATGATTAACATCATACTTAGCAAGCATTTTACGGAAAGCACCATGAATAAAATGTGAACCACCATCAGTCATTAAATATCTAGGCACTCCAAACCTCGGAAAAATAACTTCTTTAAGCATCTTAATAGAGGTGTTATGATCAGCACTACTAGTTGGAATAGCTTCTAACCACTTAGTAACGTAATCAACATCAACTAAAATATGTGTATATCCATTAGAAGAAGGAAACAGTCCCATATAATCAAAGCTCCAAACATCAAATGGTTCAATAACAAGTGAATAATTCATAGGCATTTCTTGACGTCTACTGATATTACCAATTCTTTGACATTCATCACAAGACAAGACAAACTTACGGGCATCCTTGAAGAGAGTAGGCCAATAAAAACCGGATTGCAATACCTTATGTGCAGTTCTGTCTCCAGCATGGTGTCCTCCATAAGCCTCAGAGTGACACTTGCATAGGATATGTTCATGTTCATGCTCAAGTACACAACGTCTAATAACACCATCTACTCCTTCTTTATAAAGGTGTGGGTCATCCCGAAAGTAATGTCTTAAGTCATAGAAGAACTTTTTCTTTTGCTGGTATGTGAAACTAGGTGGTATAAATTTAGCAACAATATAATTAGCATAATCAGCATACCATGGAGTAGTACAAGAAGCATTTATGACAGCTAGTTGTTCATCAGGAAAGCTATCATCAATAGATAGTGGGTCATCAAGAACAATTTCTAACCTAGACAAGTTGTCTGCAACGGGGTTCTCAGCTCCCTTTCTATCAATAATATGCAAATCAAATTCTTGTAGCAAGGGAACCCATCTAATAAGTCTAGGTTTAGCATATTTATTTTCCATAAGATATTTAATAGCAGCATGATCAATGTGAACAGTTACTTTAGAATCAACTATATAAGGTCTGAACTTTTCACAAGCAAATACAACTGCTAAAAACTCCTTTTCAATAGTAGCATAATTTCTTTGAGCACTGTCTAGAGTTTTACTAGCATATTGGATAACATTTAATTTCTTATCAACCTTTTGTCCTAGAACAGCCCCTACAACATAATCACTAGCATCACACATAATTTCAAAGGGTAAGTTCCAATCAGGTGGCTGAACAACAGGTGTAGAGACTAATGCTTTCTTAAGTATTTCAAATGCTTCTACACAATCATCATCAAAGTCAAATCATATATCTTTTTGCAATAAATTAGTCAGAGGCCGAGAAATTTTTGAGAAGTCCTTAATGAACCTCCTGTAAAATCCGGCGTGACCAAGGAAACTTCTTATACCTTTGATGTCCTTGGGACATGGCATCTTTTCAATAGCATCAACCTTGGATTTATCAACTTCAATACCTCTTTCAGAAACTTTGTGCCCCAAGACAATACCTTCATTAACCATAAAGTGGCACTTCTCCCAATTCAAGACAAGATTAGTTTCTTCACATCTCTGCAAAACTCGATCAAAGTTGCTTAAGCAATCATCAAAAGAAGTTCCATAAATGGAGAAATCATCCATGAAAACCTCAACAATATTTTCACAGAAGTCAGAGAATATAGCAGTCATACATCTTTGAAAAGTAGCAGGTGCATTGCATAAACCAAAAGGCATACGTCTATAAGCAAAGGTACCGAAAGGGCAAGTAAAAGTTGTCTTTTCTTGATCCTCTTTTGATACAGGTATTTGAGAGAAACCAGAATAACCATCTGGAAAGAACAAATGTGTATGTTTGGATAATCTTTCTAGCATTTGATCAATAAAAGGTAAAGGGTAATGATCCTTTCTAGTAACTTTATTTAATTTGCGGAAATCAATTACCATTCTATAACATGTAACAATTCTTTGTGGGATTAATTCATCTTTATCATTAGGAACAACAGTAATACCTCCCTTCTTAGGGACACAATGGACAGGACTTACCCACTGACTATCAGCAACGGGATAAATTATACCTGCCTCCAGAAGCTTTAGTATTTCTTTTCTTACCACTTCTTTCATCTTAGGATTTAACTGTCGTTGGTGATCAACAACCGGTTTCGCGTATTTCTCCAATTTTATTTTGTGCTGACATAGAGTGGGACTAATGCCCTTAAGATCATCAAGATTATATCCAATAGCAGCACGGTGCTTCTTCAGAGTTTTCAATAATTTCTTTTCTTCATGCTCTGAAAGGTTAGCACTAATAATAACAGGATATATCTCTTTCTCATCAAGATAAGCATATTTAAGAGTATCAGGTAAAGGTTTAAGCTCAGACATGGGATCACCCTTGGGTGGAGGAGGATCCCCTAGGATTTCAATAGGAAAGTTGTGTTTCAAAACAGGTCTCTGTTCAAAGAATACTTCATCTATTTCCCTTCTTTCATTCATAAACATATCATTTTCATCGTCTAGCAAATATTGTTCTAAAGGATCACTAGGAGGCACGGCAATAGAAGTAAGACCAATACTTTTATCTTTACTAGGCAATTCTTTATCATGGGGTTGTCTACAAAATTTAGCAAAGTTAAACTCATGAGACATATCACCTAAACCAATAGTAACAACATCCTTTTCGCAATCTATCTTAACATTAACAGTATTCAAGAAGGGTCTACCAAATATAAGGGACAAAAGTTATCTTGTGGGGAACCAAGAAAAAGAAAATTAGCAGGATATTTAACATTCCCACACAAGACCTCAACATCTCTAACAATCCCAACTGGTGAAATAGTGTCTCTATTGGCAAGCTTAATTGTGACATCAATTTCCTATATCTCAGCAGGTGCAATATCATGCATAATTTCTTTATATAAGGAATGAGGTATTGCACTTGCACTAGCACCCATATCACATAAGCCATGATAGCAATGATCTCCTGTTTTAACAGAAATAACAGGCATGCCTACAACAGGTCTATGTTTATTTTTAGTATCGGGTCTAGCAATTCTAGCAGCTTCATCACAAAAGTAAATAACATGCCAATCAATATTATCGGCCAAGAGATCTTTAACCATAGCAACACTAGGTTCAACTTTAATTTTCTCAGAGGGAGTAGGTGTTTTAGTATTACTCTTATGAACCATAGTTGAAGCTTTAGCATGATCCTTTATTCTAACTGGGAAAGGCGGTTTCTCAATATAAGCAGTAGGAACAACAGAATCATTCTAAGTGATAGTCTTTTCTTGAACTTTAATAGGTGCAACTACTTTTACTTCAATGGGAGGATTATATTTAAACCACTTCTCCTTAGGGAGATCAACATGAGTAGCAAAGGATTCACAGAAAGAAGCTATTATCTCAGAGTCAAGTACATATTTAGTGCAAAATTCACGGAAAGCATCGGTATCCATAAAAGATTTAACACAATCAAACTTACGTGTTATACCTCACTCCTTACCTTCATAGAGATCCCAATCTTCAGAGTTGCCTTTAATTCTTTCCAATAAATCCCATTTGAATTCAATAGTCTTCATCATAAAAGAACCAGTACAAGAAGTATCGAGCATGGACCGATTATCGAGAGGAAGCCGAGCATAAAATTTTTGAGTAATAATTTCTCTTGAGAGCTCATGATTGGGGCATGAATTTAAAATTGACTTAAGCCTCCCCCAAGCTTGAGTGATTCTGTCGGTGTACTAGAGTACGGGTACCCTATTACCCCGAACTCGTGCACGGGCAGTTGCAGCGCCCCGCGACAAAGGCTTGCCGGGTGACCGCCAGGACCCTCCGTGGTTCCCTTGAAGACCATTCAAGAACAAAGTACTCAAACCAAGGCCCCGATAAGAGGAGCTTGCCGGGAAGGCCAACCGAGGCCCCGGTAAGAGGAGCTTGCCGGGAAGGCCAACCAAGGCCCCGGCAAGAGGAGCTTGCCGGGAAGAGACAAGACCCCGGCAAGAGGAGCTTGTCGGGAAGGCCACTCAAGACATACCAAGAAAGCTTGCCGCGACGCGCCCTGCTTCCCGGCAAGATCCGGCGAGCGACAAGCTTCCGGACGCGACAAGACGACGGCCGCGGCAAGGAGCTTGCCGCAGGAAACCCCCACTGCGTGCCCGCACTCCAGCTCACCTGCTAACGTGTCGCTCTGGGACTCTCCCAGAGCGCACGTGGCGGGAGGCCGTGCAGCTAGGGGTACGTGGTGGCAAGCGGAGATGAAGAGAAGCCCATCGTGGCAAACGGTGGCACTCCTAACGGTCACCTTTTGCACTGTTTAGGAGACTCAGACAGGCATTTAATGCCCTTGTCCCCTGCCGTCAGAGTTAGGTAGGGTGCACTGTATCCACAGTAGCGGTAGCTGCACCTACCGCATCCTTTTCCATTTTTACCCTTCTTGTCTACATTGCCCCCTGTCGGTGACCCCTTGAGTATAAAAGGAGGCCCAAGCGCAACGTAGAAAAGGGTTCCGAGGGCCGGAGAGTTCAGGGGCTCGGCCAGCTCGGCTCGTTCAACACCAGAAACACTCTTACGCTCAGTCTGGCAGCGTCCATCGCTCCTGAGCAAGCATCCAATATACACAAACAAGCAGCAGTAGGGTTTTACGCATCCGTGCGGCCCGAAGCTGGGTAAAAATCCCCCCGCGTGCACTGCCTCGATCCGCTCTTTGTGCGCTCTCCGCCCCCACCGAACCGAAAAGGGGCCCTGTCCCCATAGGTGTTGGCGGGAATCAGCATCGCCCCCGACATCTCTGGCGCGCCAGGTAGGGGGCGTCGAGATCGTGCGAACCCGATCCGGCGTGCACGCAAGCTAGATCTTCATCGCCTTCATCAACATGCCACCGAAGAAGAAGAATTCGGAGGCAGCTGTTCCGTCCGCGTCGCTTCCACCGCCTCCGGAGCAAACAGATGGTGGAGTGGACGCCGGCGGAGGAATGGGCGTCGACGAGGGTGCCCACAGCGCTGCCAAGTCCAAGGACAAGGCGGCACAGACCTCAGCGTCCATGTGCGCTCCGCGTCTCTCTCAAGAGGCGCGGGACCAGCAGCGTCATAGCGTTCGCAGCGCCATACGTCCGCTGACCCAAGATCAAGCTGGTGGTTCGCGCGACGCTCAAGACCAGCATGCACGCCAGCATGCTGGCCCCAGCGAGGTACGGTCGCCGGGACGGGACGCTGCTCCTTCTAACTTGGTTAGGAGTCCGAGCACGCCCCTCTCCTCGCACCGTTCACCTCTGCTGCCCACCACCCCAGCAGAAGCCTTGGCACGGGCCCAGCTGCTCCTGGACTATCCTCCGACGGCGGACAAGACCGACGAATGGAGGGCCACTATCCAGAGCCTCATCGGCTTCGCTAACGGCGACACTGCGCGGCAACCAAGCACCTCGCTGCCGCGGCAGGACGACCAGACGCGAGCCGATGGCAACAAGACTGAGGGAGGTGCGACTTCCATGCACTCTCCACTACGAAGGCCAAAATCGCCGACTCGCCGGGTCCACCCCAACAGCGGCTCCGCCGCGTCGTCAGACCCACGAGCTCGTCACGACCAGCGTCTAGTTCTCCATGAACGGCAAAAAGAAGACGCTCGAACCCGCATCGAGCGCCGAAGAGAAGCGCGACGTCAATCCGACAAGCGCGCTGGGCTCTTTGTTGACATGCATGCGCCAGGGGAACCAGGCGATCTACCGTATGCGGTAGGTTGTCCTGCGTTCACCCGTGAGCTGTGGCAAGTCTAGTGGCCCAGCACAAAAAATTTCAAGCCAGACGTGCCGGAGAAGTACGACGGCAAGACGCATCCGTCGGAGTTCCTCAGCATCTACACCATTGCAGTGCAAGCTGCCGGGGGACGAGATGACAAGATCCTTGCCAACTACTTCCCGCTGGTGCTCAAGCCCAATGTCAGATCCTGGCTCATGCACTTGCCGGACAACTCCATATCTTCCTGGGCTGATCTGTGCCATCAGTTTGTCGGCGCCTTTACAGGCGGCCACAAGCCACATGGCCAAGAGAGCGATCTTCATCTGCTTGCCCAGAAGGAAGGAGAGCCACTGCGCAAGTACATTCAAAGATTCAGCCGTGTACAGCACAACATCCCAGACGTCCACCCCGCCGCGATCATTAGCGCGTTCCATCAGAACGTGCGAAATCGAAGGATGAGGGAGGAGATGGCGATGTGTAAGATCAGAGACGTCAGCGAGCTTTATGCCCTGGCTGACAAGTGTGCACGCGCTGAAGAGGGGAGGAGGCTCCCCGGAGAGAGTACAGGAGCAGGAGGATCTGACAGTGAGGATGCCGCCCCGGCGAGGAAAGGCCGGCGGCGGAACTACAGAAGGAATAAGGGTAAGGAAGTGCTAGCTGTTGAGCAGACCGGCAACGGAGGTGGCGCCAAGGAAGCTAAGGCTGGTGGCTCCGACAAGGAGGCCCATCCTGTGGCGGCCGCCGACAAGCAGGACAGCTCCGGCAGGCAGTATTGCAAGATTCACCGCACCAAGGGTCACGATCTCCAGAACTGCAAAAAGGTCGAACAGCTTGCTGAGCAGCAGAAGGCTGAATACGAGCGACGCGACAAAGAGAAGGCCCAGGAAAGAACTGGTGAATCCAGCAAGAAACGCCCCGGCCGGGGGGGACGCCGCGGCAAGGCCAAGCAGCGGCAAGGAGACAGACCTCCCCGCGGCCGCGACAAGGATGAAGATGACGACAATGACGAAGACGTGGATGATGATGAGGCCGATGAGCAGGAATTTCAGAAAGCCACAGAGGTCCTGTGCGTTGACGGTGGCGCCTCTCTGCATACTTTGCACCGCCAGCTCAAACAGTGGATGCGGGAAGTGAATGCAGCAGAGCCATCCATAGAGTCACGCAAGCCCCTGAAATGGTCCAGCACGCCTATCATCTTTGACATTGGGGATCACCCTGATCGCGTAACTGCGGTCGGGTGCTTGCCGATGTTGGTCTCACCAACTATCCGCAACCTCAAGGTCACAAAGATGCTAGTTGACGGCGGGGCCGGCTTGAATCTCATCTCCTCCGCGGTCCTTCACAAACTTCAGATCCCTGACAGCGAGCTCGAAGAGACCGGCACATTCCAAGGAATCAACCCGGGAAGGAGCAAGCCGAAAGGGAAGATCACACTGCCGGTCACGTTTAGCAGTGAGCTGAATTTCAGAACTGAAAGGGTCACATTTGACGTTGCCGATTTTCCATTGCCCTACAATGGGATCCTTGGCCGTCCTGCGCTCGCCAAGTTTATGGTAGCCTCTCACTATGCATACAACGTGCTCAAAATGCCAGGCCCGATAAGTGTCAGCTCTGTCCCCGGCGACAAGAAGGATGCCCTTATCTGCGCCGACAAGATCTACCGGGAAGCAGCAGCCGCAGCTAATCACCACACACTTGCCACTGAAGCTCCCGGGGGGAAGAAGAAGGTCAAGTCCGGCAGGAGCTCTGATGCCCACTCCGGCAAGCGCACCTCTTCAGAGTGCTGCGCTACCGTCGAGGACGCACCATCGAGCTCCACCGGCAAGTGCAAGAAGATGATGGCAGCTCCACCCGAGACCAAGAAGGTGTCCGCCAAGGAGGACGGCACTGGTGGTACCTTCACCATCAGTGCCACGCTTGACCCCAAATAGGAAAGCGTGCTTGTTGCTTTCCTGCGGGCGAATGTCGACGTGTTTGCATGGCAACCGTCTGATATCCCCGGTGTTCCCAGGAGAGTAATCGAGCACCACCTTGCCATCTGTCCTCATGCGCGGCCCGTCAAGCAGAGAGTCAGGAAGCAAGCGGTGGAGCGCCAAGAGTTCATTGTAGAAGAAATCAGGAAATTGGAAGCAGCAGGCCTAGTTAGAGGAGTGCTCCATCCCACGTGGCTGGCCAATCCTGTAGTCGTGCGCAAGGCGAACGGGAAATGGAGGCTTTGTATAGACTTCACTGATGTCAATAAAGCTTGTCCCAAAGATCCATTTCCCTTGCCACGCATTGACCAGATTGTTGACTCCAAAGCTGGATGTGATTTGCTTTCATTTCTTGATGCGTATTCAGGATACCATCAAATCTTCATGGCAGAAGAGGATGAGGAGAAAACCGCATTTATCACCCCTTGTGGCACATACTGTTTTGTACGAATGCCCTTTGGATTGAAGAATGCTGGTTCAACATTTGCAAGAGTAGTCCACGTCGCCTTTGAGCCACAGATACACAGAAATGTGGAAGCCTACATGGATGATATAGTGGTCAAGAGCAAGGACAAGGCTACCCTGATCCAAGATTTAGAAGAAACTTTTGCAAATCTGCCCAAGATCAACCTCAAGCTCAACCCCGAGAAGTGTGTGTTTGGAGTCCCTTCCAGTAAGCTTCTCGGGTTCTTTGTGTCTCAGCGGGGAATTGAAGCCAACCCCGACAAGATTAAGGCCATCGAGCAGATTGAAGCACCGAAGCGCGTCAAGGAGGTGCGAAGGCTTGCCGGTTGCGTGGCTGCTCTCAGCAGGTTTATCTCTAAGTCTGCTGAGCGCGCCCTGCCATTTTTCAAAATATTGAAAAAGGCAGGTCCAATGAAATGGACTCCGGAAGCGGAGGCTGCGCTGCAGGACTTGAAGAGGTACCTGTCCTCCACTCCAATACTTGTCGCACCTAAGCCACAAGAGAAGTTGCTGCTGTACCTAGCGGCAACCAATCAAGTGGTTAGTGCTGCGTTAGTAGCGGAGAGGGAGGCGGACGATGAACCAGCAACCACAGCAAGTGAATCCGGCGGCAAGCAGGGGGCTTCTCCGACAAGCTCTATTCCGGCAAGCTCTGGTCCGGCAAGCTCTGATCCCGACAAAGATGGATCTGCGCAGATGTGCAAGGACGTGCAGAAGAAGATGGTGCAATGCCCAGTTTACTTTGTCAGCTCCCTTCTCCAAGGGGCTAGGTCGAGGTACTCTGGTGTGCAAAAGCTTCTTTTCGGCCTTCTCATGGCCTCGAGAAAGCTGCGCCATTACTTCCAGGCACACGAGATCACAGTCGTCACTCGCTTTCCGCTGAGAAGGATACTGCAGAATCCAGAAGCAACAGGCAGGATTGTCGAGTGGGCCTTGAAACTGTCAAGCTTTGGCCTCAAGTTTGAGAGCACTGCAACTATCCAAAGCAGGGCATTGGCAGAGTTCATAGCAGAGTGGACGCCAACTCCAGATGAAGAAATTCCAGAGACGAGCATCCCCGTCAAGGAGACAAGCAAAGAGTGGTTGATGTACTTCGATGGTGCCTTCTCGCTGCAAGGCGCCGGTGCTGGCGTGCTGCTTATCGCACCCACTGGAGAGCACCTCAAATACATAGTCCAAATGCACTTTCCCAAAGAGCAAGCAACCAACAATACTGCAGAGTATGAAGGATTGCTTGCCGGTCTCAGAATAGCAGCCGACCTTGGCATCAAGAAGCTCATTATCAGGGGTGACTCGCAGCTTGTCGTCCGCCAAGTGAACAAGAACTACCAGAGCCCGTTGATGGAAGCATATGTTGATGAAGTGAGGAAGCTAGAAGAGCGCTTTGACGGCCTGCAAATGGAACATATCCCAAGAGCTCAGAATGACATTGCTGATGGCCTGTCAAAATGCGATGCACTAAAGTTGCCTGTGGAACCAGGGATCTTTGTGCTCAAGCTGACTCAACCTTCCGTGGCACCATCAACTGGACAGAATAAAAAGAGGAAGTTGGTTTCGGGTGACTACTTTCCGGCAGAGCACCCCGAAGCCGCCGCCAAGAAAGTCCCCAAGATCAACGCCAACGATGCTGAGGGGCAGTCTGCTCCGGCAAACCTTGTGGTTTGTTCCGTCGAAGCAAACGCTCCCGACAAGTTTTGCTCTGGCAAGCTTGCCGAGGAATATCACGCTCCGGCAGAACCACAGGTTCTTGCCGTAGAAGCGGATGTTCCCGCAGCAACAGGTATGCCTTTAGTCCTTGTTGTCGAGCCACAAGCTCCAGCATGGGCGCAGCAGATTGTCCGTTTCCTCCAGACAGGAGAGCTTCCCGAAGAGCAAGAAGAAGCTGAAAAAGTAGCCCGACAGTCAAGTATGTACAAGTTTGTCGACAGCACACTGTACAGAATAAGACTCAACGGTGTGAAATTGAAGTGCATTCGCCGGGAAGATGGGCAACAGCTGTTGGCAGAGATACATGGAGGCATATGTGGTCACCACATGGGCGCAAGAGCACTTGTCGGCAAAGCATTCCGACAAGGCTTCTTCTGGCCGACAGCCCTCCAGGATGCAACTGCACAAGTAACCAAGTGTGAAGCGTGCCAGTTCCATTCCAAACAGATACACCAGCCAGCTCAAGCTCTCCAGACGATCCCTTTATCCTGGCCATTTTCGGTCTGGGGGCTCGACATCCTCGGCCCCTTCCCCCGAGCTGTCGGGGGCTTTGAGTTCTTGTATGTTGCAATCGACAAGTTCACAAAGTGGCCGGAAGTGGAACCAGTGAGGAAGGTGACAGCACAGTCTGCAGTCAAGTTCTTCAGGTCGATTGTTTGCCGTTTCGGGATCCCGAACAGGATCATCACCGACAACGGCACGCAATTTATGAGCCGCACCTTCATGTAGTATGTCCAAGATCTTGGCGCCAAGGTCTGCTTCGCTTCTGTTGCTCATCCAAGAAGCAACGGTCAAGCGGAGAGGGCAAACGCTGAAGTGCTGCGAGGCCTCAAGACCAGAACTTTCGACAGACTGCACAAGTGCGGAAGAAACTGGATCGAGGAGCTGCCGGTGGTTCTTTGGTCGATCGGGACGACGCCAAATCGAGCCACTGGCCAGACACCCTTCGCTCTAGTCTATGGAGCGGAGGCAGTTCTCCCCACGGAACTCGTATATGGGTCACCTCGAGTGCTCGCTTATGATGAGATCGAGCAAGAGCAGCTGCGGCAAGATGACGCGCTGCTCCTTGAGGAAGACCGTCTCCAGGCTGCTGTGCGAGCCGCTCGCTACCAGCAAGCTCTGCGCCGCTACCATAGCCGCAGAGTCAATGCCAGGAGTCTCGAGGAAGGCGACCTTGTTCTTCGGCGCGTTCAGTCGGCCAAGAATTCCAACAAGTTCACGCCGAGGTGGGAAGGCCCTTATCGGGTGAAACGAGTCACTAGGCCCGGCGCTGTCCGCCTTGAGACCGAAGATGGCATTCCGGTGAGCAACTCCTGGAACATTGAGCATCTTCGTAAGTTTTACCCATAAGGCGCGGTTGTCGGACCCTGTCCGGCAACCACCTTTCTGTACAAGTCTTGCCGCTGTTGCATGTAATCCTTTGTACAGAGCCGGGCGCAGACTCCGTGCACTAGTAAAGTTCATGTGCCCCGCACATCTTGTCAGTTTCCTTATGCTATGATCCTTTTTCGCATATATTATCTGACACTTTGTGCAGCACCAGACCCCGGTAAGCGATAACGAGCCCAAGGCTCCATATCATTGCTTTATTTCTCTGTCTCTTTCTCAAAAGAAGGAAGGTTCCCTCGCCCACAAAGTTTACCGGGGGGGGGGAAGGAGAAGATAATGGTGTGGACCAGGCCGTTCAAAAAAAGGTTTCTCCTTGCCGGGAAGCAGACGACAAAAAAGCTAAGTTGCCAAAGCTTGAGCGATCAGTTTTTGAGTTATTTTCCTTGAACGACCGTGCTTTGTATGAAAAACCTGTGCGCGGAGGAACCAATTCACAGCTAGCTGCGCCCTTACTTTGTTTCGAGTCCGCTCAACGACTTAAGTGAGCTGCTAGCGCCCTTACTTTGCTTCGAGTCCGCTCAGCAACTTCAGTGAGCTGCTAGCGCCCTTACTTTGTTTCGAGTCCACTCAACAACTTAAGTGAGCTGCAACTAGTTGCGACAAGGTTGCTTGTCGGTAGCGGCGCCGCCAGCAGACTGCTCAAGTTCCGCACTCGGCGCTCGCGGCAAGAGTGCCTGCACCGGCAAGTTTCCCTAAAAAGCGTAGGGCAGGACCATACAAAGCCAAGAGTCGAGTAAAGGAAGTAACACAACTATTTGTTGCCTAAGATAGAGTTATATTACAAGAATAACTTGTCGCGCCTCTAATAAAGTGTTCCCATGTCATGACTGGCAGCGACAAGAAAAGAAGAAAACGGACGGCCTAATCTACGCGACCGCCGTCAACCCTTTTGACCTCGTTCACCCTGTCGACGATGGGTGCGACGAGGGCCTTAAGTGCGTCAAGATCAGCGTCCGCCGGTAGCTTCCTAAGGACATTGGTGAGGTTGAGGCCCGGATTGCGGAAGGCCACCTTCACCAGCACCTTCTCCAGAACTCCGGCACAAATCGAGCGTGACTCGTCGGCCAACTGCTTCGGGATCCGCTCCCGGAGTTGCTGGAGCGCCGCCGCCACGCCTTTGAAGAACAAAGTGAGCTTGGCGCTGGGTTGGAGGTTCTCGTCGGAGGAGTACCCGAAGCCTTCCACCCCCAATTGCACCAGCTCCTCTTCGATGACTGCAGCAATGTCCACGAGGCCCTCCATCCAGAGCTCCATAGTATCTCTGAGAAGATTCTGGGTTTCGGCGGCCCTCGCAAGCAGCGCCTCGTTGGCCTCGATGTCCTTCTTCAAATCTGCCTCCCGTTTCCTGGCGCTGTCCAACGTCTCCGTCAAGGTGGCCAGCTTCAGCGTCAGATCAGCGTTGGAATCCTTGGCGGCGCTCAATTCCTTGCCCCTCTCGGCAAGTCGGCCCTGTAGCTCACCGTGGGCAAGGGCGTCCTTCTCGCGCTCTAGCTTGAGGGCGGCAAGCTCTTCGCCACCAACCTTCAGATCAGTTTCTAGCTGCGCCACCTTTGCCTCCAATTCTTTCTTGGCGGCCTCTGCAGTCGCAGTCATATCCTTTGCCTCTTGGAGCGTCCCGCCAAGTGCCCGTTCGCGCGCGGCAAGCTCCTCTTCGTGGCTGTCGAGGTTCACTTTCCGCTGAGTCAGCTCGCCTTCTCGCGCGTACAGTTTCTCGCCGGTGAGCCGCTGCTGCTCTTCAGCTTCGGCCTTCTCGAGGAGGAAGGCCTTCCGTTCCTCGGCAAGCTGCTCCCGCTCCTCCGCCAAGGCCCGGAGAGTTTCTTGACGAAGACCCCGGAGCTCCTCCGCACGCTTCTCTATGTCCACGCTCGCCCTCGTGGCGAGCGCTTCCCGGGACTCCAACTTGACTTGGCGGGCGCGGTAGAGCGCCAGCAGCCTCCGCAGCAGCCGCTCCTCCTCGGGCTCTTCACTGCTGCTTCCCGGCGCGTCGACGATCGACAACCCGGCAGAGGCAAGCACCTCTCCATCCAGAGCTTCTCCTTCCACCGGCGCCCTGGAGCTCGACGCCCAGGGGAGCTTGATGAAGATACCCTCGCCAGCCTTCAGATAGGCGCCGGGCTGGGGCTCCTCGGAGCCTGGCGCTGCGGCAGCGGCGGAGGGATCGGCGGTCGGTGCAGCGCCTGACGCTCCTGCGGCCTCAGGGCCGTCAGTGCGATCGCCAGATCCCCTGCCAGCTTCCTCGGCGGCAGCCTTGGCGGCCTCTTCGCCGGCGGGCACATTAGCGCCGGCTCCTTCTTCGGTGGCTGCGGCATCATCAGTATTGCCGCGCGCGTCTTCTTCGCCGCCCGCCTCGATCTCCATCGGATCCGTGGAGGGTGGGTCTGACGACCAAAGAAGAAGGAAAAATCAAACAAGTGTACGAGAAGAGAAATCAGCAGAAGACTACAAGGAAAGTTTCGGGCAAGAAGGGCTACCTGTGCTAGGATCTGCCGTCGTGGCCTCCACCGCCGGCGGATCGTTAGCGCTGTCCCTTGCCGGAGACTCCTCCCTTGCCGGAGGCTCCTCCCTTACCGGAGGACGCTCCCTCGCCGGGGAGTCCGCCCTTGGCGGCGTAGTCGAAGCAGACGACGAGTCGGAGGAGATCACCACGCCCTCCTGATCAAGCTGTTCTGCTCCTGCACAAACAAAACAGAGATCGGATGTCAACAAAGGAAAAGAGCAACCACGCGCATCCAGAAGCAGAAAGTAAACCATATGCTTACGCTGGGGGCTGCGCTGGGGGCTGCTCTGCGAAGTGATGGCCGGGTCCGGCAGAGTAGTCTCGGACGCGCCTCCTGTCGTCGCAGTGGGCTCGTCCTCGATGACCACCACCTGAGCCTTGGCCCTCTTCGCCGCCCTCTAGGCCAGAGTCCTGAAAAGGAGAGCCCAGGGTGGATCAGATCCGATGCAAGACAAGATCAGCAAGTTGAAGAACTACAAGAACAAGCAAGGGAATCTTACTCTTCTTCATCTTCCTCATCGGAGCTGAGCGCGGAGAAGTCGAAGTTCGGCCCACTTCCGGCGCGGCGAGGTGGAGGGGTGGGATCCCTTGGCCGCTTGGCGGGGACTGTGGCGCCAGCCCGAGACGACCCCGCCCCAGTTGCCACTGCGACGGGAGGCGCCCCCGCAGCGACCGTACTTGCCGCGGTGGAGCGCGTCGTGCGGCGCTGCGGCTGTTGACCAGCTTGCCGCCCTGCTGCATCCCCGATCCTGCTGAGGCGCCTTCTTGGCTGCACTGGGGGCTGCGTTCCGGGTCCCGCTCCCGGCAAGCTCCCAGGAGGTGGCGGGCCGCTCGTACCTTCGGCGGGCTCGTTCGACTTGGCGTCGGGCGCGGCGAGCTCTTCTTCCTCTTCGGGCCGCTCCCGTTCGGCAATGCTCATCGCCAACGCTGCATCCGCTTCCTCCACGGTGAACCCGAATTCACCCGCGGCCGCGGCTGCCGCCGCCTCTTCTGCCCTGGTGGCGATGCGCTCCATCTCGTGCTCAGTGGTGTCGCGGGTGAGGAGCTTCTTCTCGTCAGCATTGACCGCCACCTCCACTAGGCTGTCAAAGAACTGCTGCACGACGTCGCCGGCGGGCTCTTGCCAAGTTGGAGCAATCTCATGCGAGTCACACAACGGCATCATTGCGCAGATGCGGTCGCGCGAGGAGTTGTTGCACAGAGGAACGACGCCTGCCGGCAACCTGAACCACTCGGGATGCTGTGGGTCATGCTTGAATATCTCCTTAAGCATCCCGTCCAACTCTAGGACAGTGAAATTGAAGTTGAGGCCTGGACGCAACCTCATTATGTCCGCCGGGCCTCCAAATTCCCAGGCAGGTCTCCCCCTCGCCTGCAGAGGGGAGACGCGCCGGCGAAGGAAATCTGCGCCGACAACTCCTATAGTCAACCCGGCAAGCCTGAGACGCAAGATCCGAGTGGTGGCGATCGTCAGCTTGTCGTCATCCGTGGACAGAGCGCTCCAGTCATTGCCGCACACTACTGAGGCTTGGCGCAGGGCGGTGAACGGCTGCGGGCTCTCTTCTACAATCCAGCACCAATCTGCTCTCCACTCGTCCCACTTGCTGCGGAGCTCCCCCTCCAGATAGGTCTCCTTTTTGCCAGCCCGCGAGATCCAGGCAATCCCGCCGGCAAGAGGTTCCCCTCTCTCGACACGAGGCATAAAGAAATGGCGGAAGTGAGCTACGTTGGGGTGGACTCCGACAAAGTTTTCGCATAGATGGGCGAAAACTGCCATGGTCAGAACAGCGTTGGGGGTGAAATCAAGGAGGTGGAGTCCGTAGGTGTTCATAATATCACAGAAGAAATCAGAGAATGGCGGGCAGAGCCCACAGTAGAAGAACACGGCGAAGAAAGGATACCCGTTAGCTGGAGCTGCTCGCGAGGCGACGGCGGAGAGTACCTTTGTGCGCGGATGCACCCGCGTCTCCGTCGACCAGAAGAGATAGTACCACTCCCTCAGCTCCTCCGCGGAGAGCTCGGGGGGGAAAGTGGCCCGCTCCTTCCGCAGCGCCTCAAGCCGTTGCGCATCGGTCGACTTCACAGCTTTCGCGGTCGCGGCCTTCGTGGCCTTCCCCTTTCCAGGCTTCGGAGGCATGGCGGAGGTGATGGGGGAGATCGACGGTGCTGGTGGTGGCGGCGGCGACGGGAGCGGAGCGCTGCCCTCTTTCGACTTTGGAAGCGGAGGGGGGCGACGGAGGCTTCTGAGATTGCAACAGCGAATGGCGAGGATGGAGGAAATGCCCCTGTTTCCCCTGCTTATAAAGAGGGACGGGGCGGACGTTTCGGCCTTCCAAGTGAACAAACTCCCATGACGCTGCGTTTGACGCGTGCCGTTCTGGGCGGGCGCGGTGGGAGCAGAGTTAGATTCGGCGTGACCTAGGCCGCGCGTGCCCGTGCACTGTTTTGGGCCTGGCCCAACAGCGCTCGGCACAGTGTATGGCCCAGGCCCGGGGGCTCCTGTCGGTGTACTAGAGTAGGGGTACCCTATTACCCCAAACTCGTGCACGGGCAGTTGCAGCGCCCCACAGCAAGGCTTGCCGGGTGACCGCCAGGACCCTCCGTGGTTCCCTTGAAGACCATTCAAGAACAAAGTACTCAAACCAAGGCCCCGGTAAGAGGAGCTTGCCGGGAAGGCCAACCGAGGCCCCGGTAAGAGGAGCTTGCTGGGAAGGCCAACCAAGGCCCCGGCAAGAGGAACTTGCCGGGAAGAGACAAGACCCCGGCAAGAGGAGCTTGTCGGGAAGGCCACTCAATACATACCAAGAAAGCTTGCCGCGACGCGCCCTGCGTCCCGGCAAGATCCGGCGAGCGACAAGCTTCCGGACGCGACAAGACGACGGCCGCGGCAATGAGCTTGCCGCGGGAAACCCCCACTGCGTGCCCGCGCTCCAGTTCACCTGCTAATGTGTCGCTCTGGGACTCTCCCAGAGTGCACGTGGCGGGAGGCCGTGCAGCTAGGGGTACGTGGTGGCAAGCGGAGATGAAGAGAAGCCCATCGTGGCAAACGGTGGCACTCCTAACGGTCACCTTTTGCACTGTTTAGGAGACTCAGACAGGCATTTAATGCCCTTGTCCCCTGCCGTCAGAGTTAGGTAGGGTGCACTGTATCCATAGTAGTGGTAGCTGCACCTACCGCATCCTTTTCCATTTTTACCCTTCTTGTCTACGTTGCCCCCTGTCGGAGACCCCTTGAGTATAAAAGGAGGCCCAAGCGCAACGTAGAAAAGGGTTCCGAGGGCCGGAGAGTTCAGGGGCTCGGCCAGCTCGGCTCGTTCAACACCAGAAACACTCTTACGCTCAGTCTGGCAGCGTCCATCGCTCCTGAGCAAGAATCCAATATACACAAAAAAGCAGCAGTAGGGTTTTACGCATCCGTGCGGCCCGAAGCTGGGTAAAAATCCCCCCCGCGTGCACTGCCTCGATCCGCTCTTTGTGCGCTCTCCGCCCCCCACCGAACCGAAAAGGGGCCCTGTCCCCATAGGTGTTGGCGGGAATCAGCATCGCCCCCGACAGATTCTTTCTCCTTCGCGAGGCCAAAAATTATGTATATAATTACGATCACAATGAACAAGATGCATAGGATAAAACTTCTGATGAAATTCCAATTTCAATCGGTTGTAGTTCCATGATCCCATATCATCACATAGCCTAAACCATGTCAATGCCTTTCCCTTAAAAGATAAAGGGAAGACCTTCTTTTTGATAAAATCCTCGGGCATACCTGCAAGCTTAAATAATCCACAAACATCCAGATAGATTATGTGCAAATCGGGATGTAATGTTCCATCTCCTGTAAAAGGATTAGCTAGCAGTTTCTCTATCATACCCGAAGGAATTTCAAAGTAAACATTTTCAGTAGGTTCAGTAGGTTGAGGAGAAACTCTTTGCTCTACTGGTTAGGGTGAAGATACCCCGAACAAGCCCCTCAAAGGATTATGTTCCATAGTAACAAGTGACAGTAAATTTCAGCACACTATATAAATGTTTCCTTACCAAATTCCACCTACCAAAGGCGCTTCACTCCCCGGCAACGGTGCCAGAAAAGAGTCTTGATAACCCACAAGTGTAGGCGATATATCGTAGTCCTTTCGATAAGTAAGAGTGTCGAACCCAACGAGGAGCAAAAGGATATGATAAGCAGTTTTCAGTAAGGTATTCTCTGCAAGCACAAAAATTATCGGTAACAGATAGTTTTGTGACAAGGTAATTTGTAACGGGTAACAAGTAATAAAAGTAAATAAGGTGCAGAAAGATGGCCCAATCCTTTTTGTAGCAAAGGACAGGCCTGGACAAACTCTTATATAAAGGAAAGCGCTCCCGATGACACATGGAAATTATCGTCAAGCTAGTTTTCATCACGTTCATATGATTCGCATTCGGTACTTTGATAATTTGATATGTGGGTGGACCGGTGCTTGGGTATTGCCCTTCCTTGGACAAGCATACCACTTATGATTAACCCCTATTGCAAGCATCCGCAACTACAAAAGAAGTATTAAGGTAAACCTTACCATAACATGAAACATATGGATCCAAATCAGCCCCTTACGAAGCAACTCATAAACTAGGGTTTAAGCTTCTGTCACTCTAGCAACCCATCATGTACTTATTACTTACCACTTCCCTCCTCTAGGCCCAAACAATGGTGAAGTGTCATGTAGAGGATGTTCACATGACACCACTAGAGGAAAAACAACATACATCTCATCAAAATATCGAACGAATACCAAATTCACATGACTACTTATAGCGAGACTTCTCCCATGTCCTCAGGAACAAATGTAACTACTCACAAATCATGTTCATGTTCATAATCAGAGGGGTTTTAATATGCATAAAGGATCTGAACATATGATCTTCCACAGAATAAACCAACTAGCATCAACTACAAGGAGTAATCAACACTACTAGCAACCCACAGGTACCAATCTGAGGCTTGGGGACAAAGATTGGATACAAGAGATGAACTAGGGTTTGAGATGAGATGGTGCTGGTGAATATGTTGATGGAGATTGACCCCCTCCCAGTGAGAGGATCGATGGTGATGATTTCCCCCTCCTGGAGGGAAGTTTCCCCGGCAGAACAGCTCCGCCGGAGCCCTAGATTGGTTCCGCCAAGGTTCCGCCTCGTGGCGGTGGAGTTTTGTCCCGTGAGCTAGATTATGATTTTTTCCTGGATGAAAGACCTCATATAGCAGAATATGGGCATCAGAGGGCTCCCAGGGGGCCCACGAGGCAGGGGGCGCGCCCCCCACCCTCGTGGATGGTGTGTGGCCCCCCTCTCGTACTTCTTTCGCCCAATGTTTTTTATATATTCTGAAACGTGCTCCCGTGAAGTTTCAGGACTTTTGGAGTTGTGCAGAATAGGTCTCTAATATTTGCTCCTTTTCCAGCCCAGAATTCCAGCTGCCGGCATTTTCCCTCTTCATGTAAACCTTGTAAAATAAGAGAGAATAGGCATAAGTATTGTGGCATAATGTGTAATAACAGCCCATAATGCAATAAATATCAATATAAAAGCATGATGCAAAATGGAAGTATCAGGTAGTAGTAGATCGCTTGAACAAAGTGGATCACTTTATTCCCGTGAAGACCACCTATACGAGCGTGAAGTTGGCCAAGATATATATGACCAGGATCATATGTCTGCATGGAGTTCCGAGGACCATTGTATCAGATCGAGGAACACTGTTTACCTCGAAGTTTTGGAATCAGTTACAACAGACTTTGGGTACAAGGTTAGAGTTCAGTACAGCCTATCATCCATAGACAGATGGACAGACCGAGAGAGTCAATGAGATTCTGGAAGACATGTTGAGAGCTTGTGCGCTAGATTATGGATCTAGTTGGGATGATAATTTGCCTTATGCGGAGTTCTCTTACAATAACAGCTATCAGGCTAGTTTGAAGATGGCCCCTTGCGAAGCTTTGTATGGAAGGTGGTGCAGGACACCGTTGATGTGGGATGAAGTTAGAGACCGTCAGTTGTTTGGACCAGATTTAGTCAAGGAATCCGAAGAGAAGGTTAAGTTGATTCGTGATAGACTGAAGGTAGCTCAGTCCAGGTAGAAAAGTTATGTTGACACTAAACGCAAAGAGGTACACTGGTACGCTTCGGTCCTAAACAAACGGGATTTAACCCCTTTCCGCGACGGCATTTGGAACCGTCGCCAAGTGAGTGTGGGTGATAGGGGGGTCCTACCCACACGACCTAGAAACCGTCGGGGATAGGGAGCCTTGATGCATACAGTTGTCCCTATATAACCGTTTCCGATATCTCGAGTATCCCAAACGCTTCATCCTTGCTAATCGTTTGTGCTCGCATTGCCATCACAGTCGGAGTTTTGTGGTTTTACCTAAACCAGGCAGATTCTAGGAACGCGAGCTTTCCAGGCAGATTCTAGGCAGATTCCAGGCACGGGAGATTTACGATGCGTGGCACATCACAAACAGTTCATGATTATAAACCGTGTATGATAGGTAGACAATCACACACATTTAGTTTTCCCGCACCATATGTGATACTGTCTGACATCACACACGCTTTGCAAACGGCAACTGTGTGCATGCTTGCACACGTTTCCTCTCTGTGAACCGTCTCGGATTATGGTGTATATCGCAAACATTTGTGTTTTACCAACCATGTGTGCTGTAATGACTTGCACAACGTAATTTTGCCCTAATTTAATTGCTGCTATTTAAAATTGAACCTAATTTAAACTTGAAAGTATGCTATAGCTTTATTCATATCCATAAGGTTCAAACAACCAATGCATTATTTGATTCACAGGCACATATGTTTAAGAATTACAAAAGCACCAAATAAAGAATGATGTACCAATGTTCTATACTTGTACTATTATAGATGGTATAGAAAGAGGCGACCGACATTCCAGTTGCTGAACAAGGTGAAGCGGAATGGCCCTATTGTGCTCTCCTGGATGCAGAAGGCAAGCAGGACTCTAGTCCAACCCCTTGTGATGGCCGGCCGCCAATCATGTAGTTTGAGAGGTAATCTTGAGTAAACTTCTTCAGGATCCACTGCAAAAGAAAAAAAGATTCAGATATTGTCATCTAACATGTGAGGCCCCAAGACCGACGCATCAGATGCCTTCCATGTTTTCTGAGTTTCATCGAGTGATTTATTTTGTCTGTTGCGTTCATCTTTGCATCATGTGCATTGCATCATGTCATCATGCCATCTTGCCATTTCATTTTTAAAACTCAACTAAATGAAATGAAATTCATAGGTCTTTGATCTAATTAATTTGAGGGAACTCACATGGTGATTTCTCTATATAACATATCCTCCTAATAGTTTTGGAGCTATTATAAATATTCCATTTGTTTGGAATTAACCAGAACACACTTGCAAATAATCACATGCCTTTTTTCCACTTCAAGTTTGGTCCCCTAGCTTTTCCTGTAAATCCTTTTGTCACTTTCCCAAGCTCCACCTAAAATCTCAACATTTTTGGACCTTCGTTTTACCAAGTCCTAGTTCAAACCCATTTGAATTAAATTCAAATGAGTTTGAATCTACATCGTTCAATCTTGGCCATTTCTATTTTTCTCGGACCAAGCATATTTTTGTGAGTCCAAGAAAACAACCCCCATGACCAAGTTCCTTCCCTAATCTTTCCTATCTCTCCTTTCTTTCTTTCTTTTTTTCTGCTATTAGAAAATATGGGGGAGAGAGGAGCAAGCCCAGCCGGCCTCCTGCAGCCCAGCATCTAGGCCCATCCATCCCCTAAGCCCATCCTAACCTATAACCCTAGCCCGCACCAGCGCCCAATCCCCAATTCCCTAGTCTCCCACCTCACGCCGCCAGGGAGAGCCCTGCTCGATCCCCTCTTCCCTCGGTGCGCCGTCTATGAAAGAGAGAGAGAGCTCCACCGCGCCCTCTTCCCGTTTCCCCGTGCCCGAACTCCCATGGCCGCCGCCGCCGAGCTCCCAACCTCTGGCAGCCCCTGCTGCAGTCCGGCGCCCTGCTTCTTCCTCGTCATCGGCGATCCACGCCGTCCCTGACCACAGCAAGGCCGCCGCTCCGGCCAAGTTCCTAGTTAGATCCGGCGACCTTCGCCTTGAACCCGCCGTCTCCATCCCATTCCGGGCCTCCTCCACGCAGCCCCTCGTCTGCCATGGCCTTCCTCCTCCAGCGCCGCGCCTCCGCCGCCTGCGACCATGGCTATTGCTGCACATGCATGTCGCCCGCCCGACTCTCCTTCTCATGCTCCTCGCCATGGGCGTCTGGCGACCTCCCCTTCCCCTGCTCCTCCTCACCATGCGCCCGAGGTCCATGGCACCTCCAGCCTCCAGGAGCTTCGCCTCCCTTGCTCCATGCCAAGGGCGATGGTAGCCACTCTGTAATGTTGCTGCTCTCCTCATGCGCCTCCGCCTCTGTTGCCTCCGATTGTGGCTGTTTCGTTTTGGGCTTCGTGGAAAAGTCCTCTCCGACAAGTGTTCGAGTACAGAGTGTCGCATCCAGTACCACTACCGATGAATGTTTTGGAATCGCCAAGTCAGACTACAACACGAAGATCATGTACAACTACTGATCCCGTGGATTTCACCAAGTACCTCTACTGATGACCCGAACGTCTATGAATCATGTACGGCTACCGTCGCCGAAGGCCGTCGAGTGAACGTCTACCCACGCCGTGTTCTTTTACCAAGTTCAATGATGACCTCTGAAGAACTCGGATTCACCAAGTTCCACCACCGTCGCCTCCGAAAACCTCGGAGGCGTCAAGTACCTCTCTAAAAAGAACGTGTACCACTACTCCCATGACTTCCTTCTACGACTAATTCCACTACATCGCGAGAACGTCTACTTCCACTATGAACTCGAGCCGTTCCGAAAATGCACGCTTCGAAGGTATAACGCTGAGACGATGACCCGTGGACGAATGTTGTGTGATGTATGATATGAACCCCGTGTTTGCATCGTGCCCGTTTGTTTCGTTCACGTCCCACATTTGCCATGCCACCGATACTTGGGACACCCGGTATCCGGGATCACTCCCCGTCACTCTTGCATGTTACGCCCATCCACACTTCCTTTTGCACCGGTATCTCCGTGAGCTACCGGATCATCTGAATGTTGCCGGGGCATCATTTCCATTTCGCCGCTGTGGCACCATTTCCGTCGTAGTTTCCGTGGCACCCCTTTGTTTCTGCCATGGTGACAAAATGCTTCATAATATTGTCACGTCAACATTTTCATAAAATTGCATAAACTTGCACATGTCATCCGCATCATGATAACAATATTTAAAATGTTTAAATTGTTGTTTGCATTAAATTGCTAAATGCATATGGGGATTTACCGGAATTGTTGTTTGATGTTTCCGGCCCAATTTAAATTGCTTAGATAGTGTAGTTTAATTGTGCTTCACCTCTTGCTATGTTAAGAACATTTAAACTTGTTGGGTGCTTAAACAAGAGCGAACTAAATAATTGATGTGGTGTTTCGTCAATATGCAACTCGTTGCATATTGAGCCCCACTTAACTTGTAGTATTGTTTGTGCACTTTGCCATGCCATGAATCATTAAAATGGACATGCATCATACTTGGTTGTGCACCATGCCATGTTTATGTGATGGTTGCTTACTATGTTTCCTGCTTCTTTTCGGGTTGCTTCTCTCGTTAGCTTCGGTTTCGTTCCGGAGTTGCGAGGATTCATTCGAATACGTCCGTTTGTCTTCTTCATGGACTTGTTCTTCTTCCTTGCGGGATCTTAGGCAAGATGACCATACCCTCGATATCACTTCTATCTTTTCTTGCTTGTTGTTTGCTCTACCGCTATGTCGCGCTACCTACCACTTGTTATATCATGCCTCGCATATTGCCATGTCAAGCCTCTAACCTTCCTTCCTAGCAAACCGTTGTTTGGCTAAGTTACCGCTTTGCTCAACCCCTCTTATAGCGTTGTTAGTTGCAGGTGAAGTTGAAGATTGTTCCATGTTGGAACATGGAGATGTTAGGATATCACAATATCTCTTATTTTTAATTAATGCATATATATACTTGGTAAAGGGTTTAAGGCTCGGCCTTATGCCTGGTGTTTTGTTCCACTCTTGTCGCCCTAGTTTTCTTCATACCGGTGTTATGTTCCTTGGTTTTGCATTCCTAATGCGGTTGGGGTTATGGGGCCCCTTGACAGTTCGCTTTGAATAAAACTCCTCTAGAAAGGCCCAACCTTGGTTTTACATTTGCCTAACAACCTAAGCGTTTTTCCCTTGGGTTTCCGGAGCTCGAGGGTCATCTTTATTTTAACCCCCCCCCCC